>NC_091282.1:434944982-435207482 GCF_032444005.1 Ranitomeya imitator | reverse complement strand
CTAAGATCTTAGCGGAGGACTGGGGCCCTGGAAGGGTGTCCGGGAGATCAAAACTTGGATCTCCCCCTCCCAGCCAGAGACTCTCACACTTTTCCCGGTTGATCATGGACCCGGAAGCCTCCGAGTAGCGCACGACCTCAGACATGACCCAATCCGCCTCCTCTCTCGAGGACACAAAAAGGGAGACGTCATCGGCGTACGCCACCACCCTCAGAGCGGCCCCCGGCTCCGCCTGGTCCATCCCGACTCCCACCAACGGTCCACGATCTACCCTCCTTAAGAAGGGATCGATCGCGAACACGTATAAAAGTGGGCTCAGAGGACAGCCCTGACGGACCCCAGAGCTCACCTCAAAAGGGTGACCAACCCAACCGTTCACGAGCGGGAAAGTCTCAGCCCCCTCATACAAGGTCTTTAACCAATTGACAAACCTCCCCGGCAGACCATACCTCAGAAGGACAGACCAGAGGTACTCATGGTTAACCCGGTCAAAAGCCTTTGCCTGGTCTAAGGACAACAAGTACCCCTTCCAGCGACCCGCAATGCCCTGCTCCACTGCCTCTCGGACACCGAGCACAGCACTAAAAGTACTGCGGCCTGGAACAGAACAATGCTGAGCCCCCGAAAGGAGCCGGGGTGCAAACTTCACCAGCCGATTAAACAACACCTTTGCCAGAATCTTTCGGTCCGTATCAAGAAGCGCTATGGGACGCCAATTCTCGATACGGGACGGGTCCTTACCCTTTGACAGGATAATCAAGGCGGACTTCCTCATTGAACTGGGAAGAGCACCCGAGGAGAGGCACTCATTAAACACCTCAGTCAAGAGGGGGACCAAGGAGTCCCTAAAAGTCTTGTAAAACTCGGATGTTAAGCCATCCGGACCTGGCGATTTCTTGGGCCGGAGCCCATCAATGGCCAGTCTCACTTCCTCTTCCCTGATTACCTCTGCCAAAACGTGAAGAGAGGGGTCATCCCCTGGCTCAGGAACGGTTTCGGCCAGGAAAGCCGACATCTCATCTCGATCCAGATCCCTCCTTCTCAAGAGGCGTGAGTAAAAGGACCTGACCACCTCCAGGATCCCTGATTTGGATCTGTTCAGGGAACCCGTACTATCGATCAGTCCTGTCACCACCTTACAACTCACTGACATCTTACAGTTTCTGTAAGGGTCGGGCGAGCGGTACTTCCCGAAATCCCTCTCAAAAACCAAAGATGCGTGCCTATCATACTGACACCCCTTGAGCAAAGATTTCACTCTGGAGATTTCCTCTCGGTCACCTCCAGTCGAGACGAGCTGCTCGAGTTTCCTCCTCAGGCCTTGATACAAGCGGTGCCTGTTCAGACTTCTGAGGCTCGAGAGCTGACGGAAGAACCCCGCCACCCTTTTCTTGAAGATCTCCCTCCACTCAGACTTAGTGCTACAGAGATCCAAAAGCGGTACCTGGCTCTGAAGAAAGGCCTCAAACGATTGTCTCACCTCCGCTTCTTCCAGAAGGGATGAATTCAGCTTCCACAGCCCTCTTCCCATCCGGGGTGTCTCTGTAACATTCAGAGAAAAGAAAATTAAACAGTGATCGGAGAACTCCACCTCCACGGCGGACACTGCAGAAAAGATGGCGTCCTCCTTCAAAAAAAACCTGTCTATCCTAGACCTACTGCTACCCCTATGAAAGGTGAAACCCCCGTGACCTGGGGTGTGCCGAATGTGGACATCCACCAGGCGAGCTTCACTAGCTAAACTATTTAAGGCTATGCTATCATAAGCCAGGCGGCCTCCGGGACCTCCCCTATCACGGGATCTCGTAATGGTGTTGAAATCCCCACCGAAGACCACCTGCCGGCTCGTAAAAAGAAAGGGCTTGATCTTCATAAAGAGACATTTACGGTCCCACTTAGACTGTGGGCCATAGATGTTTATGAGCCGAAGCTCCTGTCCCCTCATGAAGACGTCTAAGACCAGGCACCTCCCCATTTCTATCTCAATAACCCGTCGGCATTCCACCTCAGCGGTCTTAAAAAGGACCGCCACCCCGCTATACGGCTCGGCCGCAAGAGACCAGTATGAGGGCCCACACCTCCACTCCTTTTTTGCCTTGTGGATGACCCCCATGTCCGTTAGTCTGGTCTCCTGCAAAAACAAAATTTCAGCCTCAATTCGGGTGAAAAAATCAAAGGCCGCAAATCTAGCCGCATCAGACTTAATGCTGGCGACATTAATCGACGCCAGAGTCAACGGGGTGAGTTCAGCCATCATGGGTGATTGAGTTAGACAGCCTTCTTTTTCCCCACCCCATCCCCTTTACCTTTACCTTGCCCCCCCGAAGAAGGGACTGGGTCAGACGTGGCCTTCCTCTTTAAAGAGGATGAGGTATCCATTTCGTTTTTGGTGTCTTCGCCTCTAGGTTCCGGGTCAGTCCCCCCCCCAGAGGAAACAACGTCCTCCGGAGGACAGACCGCGCCGCCCCCCGAAAGCCCCTCAGGCGCCGCCCCCGGCCCCTCACCCCCGACCTCCGGCTCCGCAGAGTCGTCGAGGGCTTGGAACCGGTTGGAGAGGGCAATCAGAGGGGAGCCGGTGAGCCCTTCCGTTGGCACATCTACAGTCAGGGGAGGGGGCGAAGGACCAGAAGGCTTAGCAACCCTCTTTTTCTTCTTCCCCCTTTTTTTGGTACGATTTTTCACACCCTGCTTTGCTGTCGGCTGATCCGTGACCTCCTCATCCACACTTTCATACTGGGAGGAGTTGTCGGAGTCAGCCCTGTTATCCTCCCTCTCCATCCTCCTGATCTCCTCGCACACCTCCGCCTCCCCCGGGGCCTCAGCGACAACAGCCGATGCCTCAGAGGGGGGAGCAGACATTACCCCAGTTGCCTGAGGCTCTCCCTGCCCCCCACCCCCGCGGCGCCTTTCCTGCCTCCTTTGGTAGGCAGGATTCCGGGCTCTGTCTCTCCTCACCGACCCCTCAGCCCCTCCCCCGCCGCCACCACCTACCACGGCAGAGGTTGAACCGCCAGAGGTTACCCCCTCACGGCCTCCCCCCACCCGGCCAGCAGCAGAGTTGGAGAAAGAGCGAGGGCAGCGGCTGTACGGGTGACCCAGATCACCACACAGGTTACACCGAATATCCTTACAGGATGCAGCGAGATGGCCTACCCCGCCACACAAGGCACATTTCTGCACCTTGCAGCTTGCGCTGAAGTGGCGGGGATCACCGCACCTGTGACAGACCTTCGGCTGCCCCTGGTAGAAGATCAGGATCCGGTCCCTTCCAATGAACGCAGAGGAAGGGATGTGGGTGACAGTACCTCCTGAGACCTTCAATTTCATCATGAAGGTCCAGCCCCCTGACCAAATGCCATATTCGTCCAGATTTTTTTTTGGGACGTCCGTGACTTCCCCATACCGGGAAAGCCACGTCAGAATATCAACACCAGAAAGTGACTCGTTACATGTCACCACGGTCACTTTCTTCACACCATTTTGGCGAGACACCGCTTGTACAGCGAAATCTCGCCAGCCGGGCGCCTCCTTCGCCAGCTCGTAATTCGACCAGAAGAGCTCAAGCCCCTCCGGCCGTACGAAACTGACGTCAAAGAAGAGGGTGGCTGCAAGATGAATCAGGGCAAAGATGTCAGTCACCCCAAAGCCCATCTCCAGAAGGAGCTCCACCACCCTACTCCTGGGTGGGCAAGCTTCACTGCCCCTCCAGCGGAGACGGACTACATTCCTCCTCGCCACCCCCTGCCCGGCTGTCGGGAGGGACCATACGGTTTCCCCCTCCCTTCTATCTTGGAAGGCGGCCAGGCCATGTCTCTCCAGCCAGAAAGACAGATCCACCTCTCTTCCCTCTACCAAGATCGACCGCTCTCCGTTTTTTAGGGCTTCCAGAAAACGGCGCTGAAAACCGCCGTCCCCGGAACCCAGAGGCGAGGAGACCCCCTGAGCCCCCCGTGAACCCCCTGGAGCCCCAGCCACCACCCTCGCAAAAGAAAGGGGGAGGGGAGCGACTGAGGGGGCAGATGGGCCAGCCTCCCCACCACCCCCCGCACCGCCATCCACACCATTCACACCTACCACACTCGTGACACCACTCATACCCTCCCCCACATCCATACCGTCATTCATCTCCACACTCGCCACGGCCACATTCATCCCAGTATCATTTTTATTAATAATCAGATGTTTGCTTTTTTCCCTAACCTTCCTTCCTGCTGGGGGTTCCTGCCGCACACTTCCTGTCGTCCCCAGGGGTGCTGCTGCCCCTTTAAGGCCCGCAGAGCAGTGCTCAGCAATCACACCACCCTGCCTGAGCCCAGGAGCAGCATCACCTCCTGAGTGCTCTGCGGCAGCCACTTTTTTTACTTTATTACTACTTGGAGCAGGGCCGGACTCTGCCACCGGACCCTGCTCCATACCGGGACCACAGTCAGGACTTTTATCTTCAGGCACCGGAGCCCCCGCACCACCAGATGATGGTAAGTGGGCAGGGGACCCCGGCACCCCTTTGCCGGCTACCAAACCCGCACTACTATTGCTTTTTCGAGTGGGCGGAGCCACTCGCGGCGGACCCGCCGAGGCCACGCCCCCCCCGCCGCCCGCGATCGCAGCGGGGGGTCCCGTGACCACCGAGGCTGTGCCCCCCCCGCCGGCCGCAACTACAGCGGCGGGTGGGACAGCAGCCGAGGAGGGCACACCCCCCCCGCATGCCACAACCACAGTGGGCCGGGCAACACTCGGGGAGGCCACGCCCCCCTCACGGGCCCCAGACACACGCATGGAGGGGACGATCGGGGCCGCAGCTGGGGAAGCCACGCCCCCCGACGCCACCCGCACCGGAGACCCCGGGGTACCCCCAAGGCCCCCCACGGCACTGACGCCCAGGGGCATAGCCCCCGCACCAGCCGCTACCACCGCCGACCCCTTTAGCACAGGCCACTCCCCCTCGGCGTCCAGCGGCGGCGGGGGGGTCCCCGGCACAGACCCATCACTGGCTCTGCGCACAGGGGTCCCCGACCCAGCCACGGACACCGCCAGGGGAGCGACCAGCACTTTGCACTGTGCCTTACACGCGCCCTTTCCCGGTCTCCGGGTCCCCGAAAAAGATCCAGCCTTACGAGCGGATCCGCATGTGGGGGACCCGGACACCCCAGCTCTCGCCGCCGGAGATGCGGCCCCGGCTGCCTGCACACCAGGTGCTGGGCCAGCCCCCCCTGCCACAGGGGACTTGGCCCGAACATCTCCACCACCACGACTATTACCGCCGGCTCCGCCGGCACCGCACTCCATATCACTGCCCGAATCAGAACTACCACCACCAGGCATGGCACTCCGATCCGGGCAGACTTTTCTCTCCCCGCTCCCTCGCTGCGGACCCACAACAGGGCCCGAGCCGGGGTGGGTAGCGGGTTCCGTACAACGGGACAGGGGAGCCCCGGGAAGGGGGACGTAGACATACTTATCTACCACGGATACTTTCGCCTTCTTCCGTTTTTTCCCCCTCCCGGTTGCCCCATCCTCGCAGATCTCGTCCCCAAACAACAGCTCGCCAAACCGTGCTGGGGACTCGATCTGCCGCACTTGCTGCAGGATGAGGCAGCCCCCCTCACTGCTGGTACCGCCACCATCCTCCCCCTCGCTCCCGCTTTCCTCCGAATTACTGGAGTCCGACGGGAGGGCCACTTGCTCAGGGGCTATCCCGCTATACGATACCTGGGTGGTGTTACTCCCCAGGCCTTCAGGTGGATATGGCGCAGATGGGCCGCCATCTTCCTCCTCCTCCTCCTCTTCCTCCACCTGGCAGGGGTCTCCTGACCCCTCAGGAGACCCACCGGTCATGGCCCTAAACCGGTCGTCATTTCGTAGCTTCTCCCCAAAGGGGCCGCTCCCCGCCAGAATCTCCATTCTCCGACTTTCCAGCGAGGCTATGGACCCCCTCAGCCTCCTCAACGTGGCGTTGACCTCTGTTCTCTTTGAGGCAGGGAGCTTGCACTTAGCAGATGCCTTGGCTCCCTCCAACTCCCCCCGGAGTATCCTTAGCTGTTTGGCGGCCTCCCCGTACTCGTGGAGGTGCGCGTGTATTCGGGAGCCAAAGGTGGTTGATGGCTCCCCAGCCGCCCTAGAGCCCCATATCAGGGGGCTCGCCGCCGCACCTCCACCGGCCGCCTCTCCTCCTCCGGGAGGAGGAACCGCCACGTCCTCGGCCTTAGGGGTCCTTGTCTTCTGGGGCTTGCGGCCCCCCGAGTTTTTGCCACTTTTACCCATGGCTTTTGGTCCTGGGACTGGCTAGATGGTACACGGGGCTTCTTGGTGGTATGCAAGGCCTCCCACCCCCAGCCGGCTTGCACCGGGGGGTGGGAGCCAGGGGCTCAGCCCCAAAGCTCAGTCCCAGGAACAGTCCTGGCTTCCTGGGAAGGGGCAGGCAAAAAGTCCCAGATGGAAAAAAAAAAAACTCCCTTCCCAGGAGCTCACAGTCCTCAGCACACGGTTCACAGCAATCCCTCAGCCCAGCAAACCCCGCCTCTTCCTCCGCAGGCTGCTGGCACCAGACTTGCCCTCCAATAGATCCTCGTTAAAGGATTTAAAGTGTACTCATTCCAATTACAGAGCCTCGAAAGAGTCCTGTATTGTTATTTTTCGTCACTACCTCACCGGGTCGGGAGTGGGTAATTTGCGCGCCTGCTGCCTTCCTTGGATGTGGTAGCCGTTTCTCAGGCTCCCTCTCCGGAATCGAACCCTGATTCTCCGTTACCCGTGGTCACCATGGTAGGCACAGAAAGTACCATCGAAAGTTGATAGGGCAGACACCCGAATGTATCGTCGCCGTCACGGGGACATGCGATCGGCCCGAGGTTATCCAGAGTCGCAACGCTTACGGGGAGAGCGCGGCAGGGGGGAGGCCACGGAGGACCGTCCCGACGCCGCACCCAGGACCCCGGATTGGTTTTGGTCTGATAAATGCACGCATCCCTGGCGGTCAGCGCTCGTTTGCACGTATTAGCTCTAGAATTACCACAGTTGTCCGAGTCAACGGTTTGGAGCGATCAAAGGAACCATAACTGATTTAATGAGCCATTCGCAGTTTCACTGTACCGTCCGTGTGTACTTACACGTGCATGGCTTAATCTTTGAGACAAGCATATGCTACTGGCAGGATCAACCAGGTAGCTCCCCAACACGACTCTGGGAACGCGTTGAGGCGAGGGAGCGGACCCGGAGAGGAAAGAGTGAGAGAGGAAGAGAGAGGCCAGGATAGGAAGCCCCGCAGCGGGAAGGGCACCCAGAGGAAGGGAAATCCTCCTCGTCGTCCGTGCCGGCAGGCGGGCATCCCGGGGCGTCACCTTCCGGAGGAAAACAGGAGCCTGAACGGCGAGTGCAGTGCCACTGGGGAGATCGTGCACGCTGTACGGTGCGAGGCGGCCGATGCGGAGGGTGTCTGGAAAAAAACCCACCTTGCACGGAGAGGGCGAGGTGACTGGCCTCCGGAGGACACCACGGCTCCCCTGCCTCGTGACCCACCGCTCCCGGGGCGACACACAGAGTCGCTGCTGGGGAGAGGGGCCAGGGCGGTGGGGGGCCTATGCGGCGCCACCATCTGGCTTAGACCCGGCCTCCCGATCGGAGGGCATCTGTTGTAAAAACCACCCCTTGCACGGGGAGGGCCGTAGGTGACTGGCCTTCGGAGGACGCCACGGCCACCCTGCCTCGTGACCCACCGCTCCCGGGGCGACACACAGAGTCGCTGCTGGGGAGAGGGGCCAGGGCGGTGGGGGGCCTATGCGGGGCCTCCGTCTGGCTTAGACCTGCCTCCGCCGCGGGGGGTCCTCGACCCACCGGCGGACGGGCGCGAGGAGTGGGAGAGGGGGGCTGGCCGTCGGGGTCCACCGCGGCTCAGGCGCAGAGCCCGCCAGCGACGCGGAGGTCGCACGGGGGGCGCAGTTGGCCTGGCCGTGTCGGCGTCGCCCTATGGCGTAGTCCCTCGTCCCGGGCTCTTGCCCGTAACCTCAAAGGAGCCCCAACCGAGCGGCGTCTCCCCCCCAAAGCCGTGCCTCCGCTGTTGAGAACAGAAGAAGCCCGGGGCGGCAGTTCGCCGGGTACTCCCCTTCGCCAAAACTCTTTTTGCCCCACTCGTCTCTCCCTTTTCCATCCTCCCTTCTCGCTCTGGGGCGTCCGCTTGGTCTCTCTCTCTCTCTCTCGCTCTCTCCCTCTCGCGCTCCCTTCCGAGCCGCCTCGGAGGACGTCGGACGAGCGGGGAAGGCGACGGCGTTCGGCCGGGCACACCACGCGGTGAGAACCCACTCCGCCTGCCTCCCCACGCGTCTGTCGTCCCCCCACTATCGTAGGGGCTCGGGAAAAGACTGGAGAACGCGGAGCTCGGCGGTGGCGTGGAAGCGCCACCCACCGCCGCCGCTCTCGCCGATGCCCACCGCGGAGGCCGCCCATCGGACGCTGGGTGGGGGTCGGCACGGGCCTCCGCGGGCGAGCTGCGCATCTGGAAGTCAAAGGGCCGCCCTCGGAGAAGATCGTTGTGCTACCCCGCGCGGGGAGCGATTCGGACGACGGGCCCCCACGCCGAGGTGGGTGGGCGCCCCGCCATTCGCCCGCGCGGGTCGTCGGACCCCTGCCGTACCACAGTTCGGGTCAAACTCCCCCTCTGCACGGCAGCCACCGTCCTGCGAACGGGAGGCGACTGCCGGCGTGCACGCCCAAGGATGCGTGCCTGAATCCCGGGGGGGTAAAAGAGGAAGGAGACCGCCCGCCTTAGACCGACGCGGGCTCCAAAGCCCGGGCCGAGCGAGCGGCACCACCTCCCCACCCGGGAGCGCTGAGCCAAATCGATCGGAGGAAGAGCCGGTGGGGGGCATGGGTGAGAAACCCCACCCGCTGCCATCCTTCCCCTCGGGGAGACGGGGAAGAAACATGCCCGATAGTCCTGGAGGTCCCTCTCCGACACGCTACGGGCGCCCTCGAGACGGAATCCGGGTCACAGTGCGATTCTCTCATAGGTCTCCCCGGTGGCGTGGAAGCGGGAGACATCCGACACAGAGAAACGCCAAGCCTGCTCTGAGGGGACCGAGTCAGGGGGTGCAATCCGCCCTCCTGGAGCCCTCCTCGGGACGAAGACTCCAGATCTGCCTCCCTTCTGACATCCGTCACCCTCGGAGAACCAGAACACGCTTGGGGAGGGTCCGTTCAGGCTCAGGCGACCCGGGAAACGCGTCTCTGACTTGGGGCAGACGACCGGCAAGAGTCCCCCTGGAGCCGCGGAAGCCTGGTGTCGACGCGAGGGCGGACTTCCATGCAAACAGGGGGGTACTCGCCAAACCGCCTACCCGACTTGAGGAACCACGAAAACATCGGAAATCAGTCGGGCCCGAGAGGTACCCCTCTCTCCTATATCCTGCAGCTGGTGTGCAAAAGTGGGTATTTGCATGGCGAAACACCGACCCACACTTTAAGGGAGCGAAGCCGAAAAGTGTCCGACTTCCTGGAGCTGTGCGGCGGATCCGGCGGCCAGAAATTCCTCATTCCGGTTCTATTTTTTTTTTTTTCGATTTTGCGAAATTTGGCGGCCAGGCGGCGTAGCTGGGGCCTGGACTAGCCCGAAACACCTGGAGCCGGCGAGCGGAACGAATTTCCCAACGTTCTGCGGCTCCCGGAAGCCAAAAACGCATCGCCGAAAAATTTCAAAGTCCCAAGGACTCGTTCTTGAAAATCGATCCGGGGGCCATGGAAGTGTCCTCGGTACAGCTTCAGAGCTTTCCCCCCGCCTGGAAGTCTGAAAGTTCTATGTTTGTTCTAAGTGGAAAATCGCGTTTTTTTCAGTGTTCCACCCATCAGACCCAAACTTTGCCCACGCTTAGGTCTCTGTCTCGGGGTGCTTTACAACATATTGACGCCCCTTTAGGGTGGAAGTAGGGGAAAGGGGTCATTTTTCACAAAATCGGAAATTTCTCAAAATATTTCTAAGTGTCAAGGACACTTTTGGAAAATCTTCCCCAGGCTCCTGGAAGCCTCCTCGGTACGCCTACTGCGGTTTCTCCCTGCCTGGAAGTCTGACACTTGTCTGAAATTTTTAGAGTATGAAAATGCGGTTTTTCACCCAAAATTCGACTTTGCGCCCATGACTCGCAAACTTCACCCACATTTGGGCGACTGTCCTGGGGTACCTCACAACATATTGACGCCCCCCTGGCGTGGAAGTAGGGGAAACGTGTCAATTTTCACAAAATCGTGATTTTTTCAAAATATTTCTAAGTGTCAAGGACACTTTTGGATAATCTTCCCCAGGCTCCTGGAAGCCTCCTCGGTACGCCTCCTGCGGTTTCTCCCTGCCTGGAAGTCTGACACTTGTCTGAAATTTTTAGAGTATGAAAATGCGGTTTTTCACCCAAAATTCGACTTTGCGCCCATGACTCGCAAACTTCACCCACATTTGGGCGACTGTCCTGGGGTACCTCACAACATATTGACGCCCCCCTGGCGTGGAAGTAGGGGAAACGTGTCAATTTTCACAAAATCGTGATTTTCTGAAAATATTTCTAAGTGTCAAGGACACTTTTGGATAATCTTCCCCAGGCTCCTGGAAGCCTCCTCGGTACGCCTCCTGCGGTTTCTCCCTGCCTGGAAGTCTGACACTTGTCTGAAATTTTTAGAGTATGAAAATGCGGTTTTTCACCCAAAATTCGACTTTGCGCCCATGACTCGCAAACTTCACCCACATTTGGGCGACTGTCCTGGGGTACCTCACAACATATTGATGCCCCCCTGGCGTGGAAGTAGGGGAAACGTGTCAATTTTCACAAAATCGTGATTTTTTCAAAATATTTCTAAGTGTCAAGGACACTTTTGGATAATCTTCCCCAGGCTCCTGGAAGCCTCCTCGGTACGCCTCCTGCGGTTTCCCCCTGCCTGGAAGTCTGACACTTGTCTGAAATTTTTAGCGCATGAAAACGCGGTTTTTCACCCAAAATTCGACTTTGCGCCCGTGACTCGCAAACTTCACCCACATTTAGGCGACTGTCCTGGGGTACCTCACAACATATTGACGCCCCCCTGGCGTGGAAGTAGGGGAAACGTGTCAATTTTCACAAAATCGTGATTTTTTCAAAATATTTCTAAGTGTCAAGGACACTTTTGGATAATCTTCCCCAGGCTCCTGGAAGCCTCCTCGGTACGCCTCCTGCGGTTTCCCCCTGCCTGGAAGTCTGACACTTGTCTGAAATTTTTAGCGCATGAAAACGCGGTTTTTCACCCAAAATTCGACTTTGCGCCCGTGACTCGCAAACTTCACCCACAGTTAGGCGACTGTCCTGGGGTACCTCACAACATATTGACGCCCCCCTGGCGTGGAAGTAGGGGAAACGTGTCAATTTTCACAAAATCGTGATTTTCTGAAAATATTTCTAAGTGTCAAGGACACTTTTGGATAATCTTCCCCAGGCTCCTGGAAGCCTCCTCGGTACGCCTCCTGCGGTTTCCCCCTGCCTGGAAGTCTGACACTTGTCTGAAATTTTTAGCGCATGAAAACGCGGTTTTTCACCCAAAATTCGACTTTGCGCCCGTGACTCGCAAACTTCACCCACATTTAGGCGACTGTCCTGGGGTACCTCACAACATATTGACGCCCCCCTGGCGTGGAAGTAGGGGAAACGTGTCAATTTTCACAAAATCGTGATTTTCTGAAAATATTTCTAAGTGTCAAGGACACTTTTGGAAAATCTTCCCCAGGCTCCTGGAAGCCTCCTCGGTACGCCTCCTGCGGTTTCCCCCTGCCTGGAAGTCTGACACTTGTCTGAAATTTTTAGCGCATGAAAACGCGGTTTTTCACCCAAAATTCGACTTTGCGCCCGTGACTCGCAAACTTCACCCACATTTAGGCGACTGTCCTGGGGTACCTCACAACATATTGACGCCCCCCTGGCGTGGAAGTAGGGGAAACGTGTCAATTTTCACAAAATCGTGATTTTCTGAAAATATTTCTAAGTGTCAAGGACACTTTTGGATAATCTTCCCCAGGCTCCTGGAAGCCTCCTCGGTACGCCTCCTGCGGTTTCCCCCTGCCTGGAAGTCTGACACTTGTCTGAAATTTTTAGCGCATGAAAACGCGGTTTTTCACCCAAAATTCGACTTTGCGCCCATGACTCGCAAACTTCACCCACATTTGGGCGACTGTCCTGGGGTACCTCACAACATATTGACGCCCCCCTGGCGTGGAAGTAGGGGAAACGTGTCAATTTTCACAAAATCGTGATTTTTTCAAAATATTTCTAAGTGTCAAGGACACTTTTGGATAATCTTCCCCAGGCTCCTGGAAGCCTCCTCGGTACGCCTCCTGCGGTTTCTCCCTGCCTGGAAGTCTGACACTTGTCTGAAATTTTTAGAGTATGAAAACGCGGTTTTTCACCCAAAATTCGACTTTGCGCCCGTGACTCGCAAACTTCACCCACATTTAGGCGACTGTCCTGGGGTACCTCACAACATATTGACGCCCCCCTGGCGTGGAAGTAGGGGAAACGTGTCAATTTTCACAAAATCGTGATTTTTTTCAAAATATTTCTAAGTGTCAAGGACACTTTTGGAAAATCTTCCCCAGGCTCCTGGAAGCCTCCTCGGTACGCCTCCTGCGGTTTTCCCCCGCCTGGAAGTCTGACATTTTTTACAGTGCGAAAATACGGTTTTTCGCTCAAAATTAAACTTTCCGCCCATGGAACGCACACTGTGCCCCTACCTTGGAGAGTCGCTATGGCGTACTCAGGGTGACTATTAAGCCCACAGACAACCTCCACAGGCCGACTATTAAGCCCCCTCCGTCTTCCGCAGGGCCGACTATTAAGCCCTCCACCGACTTCCGCAGGGCCGACTATTAAGCCCCCCTCCGACTTCCACAGGGCCGACTATTAAGCCCCCCTACGGAGTCCACTCAGCCAGCGACTGAAACGTGGTGAGCGGGGTGTGCGCATCCCGGCCGCGCCCAAAGTGCTTCGCCGCGGTCATGGCTGTCGCCACCGAAAACGGCAAATGTTTGTTTCGGCCAAGCTGCAAGGATACATCTCGGAACACAAAAACCAAACCGGTGGGGACATCCTACAGAGAAACACCGAGCCTGCTCTGGGGGGACAAAGACAGAAGGGCGTCCGCCTTCCGAGAGCCCTCACCTGGGTGAGGACTCAAGATGTGCCCTTCTGACAGTGATTACCTCCAGAGAACCAGGACCCCCGTGGGAAGGGTCCTGCCAAGCTCGGGTCGCCCAGATTCGCCTCTCTCACTCGGGTCACGCGCCCAGCCAACGTCCGCAGAAGACTTCCGATAAACACCGAGCCTGCTCTGGGGGGACAAAGACAGAAGGGCGTCCGCCTTCCGAGAGCCCTCACCTGGGTGAGGACTCAAGATGTGCCCTTCTGACAGTGATTACCTCCAGAGAACCAGGACCCCCGTGGGAAGGGTCCTGCCAAGCTCGGGTCGCCCAGATTCGCCTCTCTCACTCGGGTCACGCGCCCAGCCAACGTCCGCAGAAGACTTCCGATAAACACCGAGCCTGCTCTGGGGGGACAAAGACAGAAGGGCGTCCGCCTTCCAAGAGCCCTCACCTGGGTGAGGGCCCAAGATGTGCCCTTCTGACAGTGATTACCTCCAGAGAACCAGGACCCCCGTGGGAAGGGTCCTGCCAAGCTCGGGTCGCCCAGATTCGCCTCTCTCACTCGGGTCACGCGCCCAGCCAACGTCCGCAGAAGACTTCCGATAAACACCGAGCCTGCTCTGGGGGGACAAAGACAGAAGGGCGTCCGCCTTCCGAGAGCCCTCACCTGGGTGAGGACCCAAGATGTGCCCTTCTGACAGTGATTACCTCCAGAGAACCAGGACCCCCCGTGGGAAGGGTCCTGCCAAGCTCGGGTCACCCAGATTCGCCTCTCTCACTCGGGTCACGCGCCCAGCCAACGTCCGCAGAAGACTTCCGATAAACACCGAGCCTGCTCTGGGGGGACAAAGACAGAAGGGCGTCCGCCTTCCGAGAGCCCTCACCTGGGTGAGGACCCAAGATGTGCCCTTCTGACAGTGATTACCTCCAGAGAACCAGGACCCCCCGTGGGAAGGGTCCTGCCAAGCTCGGGTCACCCAGATTCGCCTCTCTCACTCGGGTCACGCGCCCAGCCAACGTCCGCAGAAGACTTCCGATAAACACCGAGCCTGCTCTGGGGGGACAAAGACAGAAGGGCGTCCGCCTTCCGAGAGCCCTCACCTGGGTGAGGACTCAAGATGTGCCCTTCTGACAGTGATTACCTCCAGAGAACCAGGACCCCCGTGGGAAGGGTCCTGCCAAGCTCGGGTCGCCCAGATTCGCCTCTCTCACTCGGGTCACGCGCCCAGCCAACGTCCGCAGAAGACTTCCGATAAACACCGAGCCTGCTCTGGGGGGACAAAGACAGAAGGGCGTCCGCCTTCCGAGAGCCCTCACCTGGGTGAGGACCCAAGATGTGCCCTTCTGACAGTGATTACCTCCAGAGAACCAGGACCCCCCGTGGGAAGGGTCCTGCCAAGCTCGGGTCACCCAGATTCGCCTCTCTCACTCGGGTCACGTGCCCAGCCAACGTCCGCAGAAGACTTCCGATAAACACCGAGCCTGCTCTGGGGGGACAAAGACAGAAGGGCGTCCGCCTTCCGAGAGCCCTCACCTGGGTGAGGACTCAAGATGTGCCCTTCTGACAGTGATTACCTCCAGAGAACCAGGACCCCCGTGGGAAGGGTCCTGCCAAGCTCGGGTCGCCCAGATTCGCCTCTCTCACTCGGGTCACGCGCCCAGCCAACGTCCGCAGAAGACTTCCGATAAACACCGAGCCTGCTCTGGGGGGACAAAGACAGAAGGGCGTCCGCCTTCCGAGAGCCCTCACCTGGGTGAGGACTCAAGATGTGCCCTTCTGACAGTGATTACCTCCAGAGAACCAGGACCCCCGTGGGAAGGGTCCTGCCAAGCTCGGGTCACCCAGATTCGCCTCTCTCACTCGGGTCACGCGCCCAGCCAATGTCCACAGCGGATTTCCGACAAATTTTCACTGAAAATTCAACTTTGTGCCCATGAACCAGACACTTTACCCACACTTGGGTCTCTATCTTGGGGTACTTTACAACATATTGACGACCCATGAGGTTGAAGTAGGGAAAATGTGAGATTTTTTTTTTTTTACAAAATCGGGATTGTCTCAAAATTTTTCTAAAAATGTCTAAGGAAGTGTCCTTGACATAACACCTGAGATTTTTCCCTTTCTGAATGTATGACACAACAGGATTCGAACCCGAGACGCCAGCTCGGCAAGGCCGCAGCGCTAACAAGTGAGCCACCGTGCTTTGACTGGGATCGATGGATCCAGTTAGTACCCAATCCGTTACAGATATGACTGATCGACAGCCGTGTAGGTGCCACCCCCTGGGGCTGAGTCATCCCCCGTGATGCCGTATAGGCGATTATGGCAGGTGGATCCGGTCAGGTGCCACCCCTGGGGCTGAGTCATCTCCCGTGATGCCGTATAGGTGATTACAGCAGGTGGATCAGGTGAGGACCAGAATACGTGTGCACATCCCGAACCCTAGCCCTAACCCTAACCCTACCCCTAACCCTACCCCTACCCCTACCCCTAACCCTACCCCTACCCCTAACCCTACCCCTAACCCTACCCCTAACCCTACCCCTAACCCTACCCCTAGTTCTAACTCCAACCTTAGTGAAAAAAAAAAAATTCTTTTTTTTTTATTGTCCCTACCTATGGGGGGTCATTTACTATTTTTTTTATTTTGATCACTGAGATAGGTTATATCTCAGTGATCAAAATTCACTGCATATGCGCCCGCCATTTTGGAAGATGGCGGCGCCCAGGAAAGAAGACGGACACCGGCAGGCTCGGTAAGTATAAGGGGGGGGAGATCAGGGCACGGGGGCGTCGGAGCACGGGGGGGGGCGTCGGAGCACGGGGGGGGGCGTCGGAGCACGGGGGGAGGCGTCGGAGCACGGGGTGGGGGGCGTCGGAGCACGGATGAGGATCGGTGTGCGTGCGGGTGGATTGGAGCACGGGGTGGGGGATCGCTGTGCAGGGGGGGGTGATCGGAGCACGGGGGGGGATCGCTGTGCGGGGGGGGTGATCGGAGTGCGGGGGGGTTAACTGGAGCACGGGGGGAGCGGACAGGAGGACGGGGGAGCGGAGCACAGGACTGAGGGGAGCGCTGCACAGATCGGGGGGCTGGGGGGGCGATCGGTGGGGTGGGGTGGGGGCACATTAGTATTTCCAGCCATGGCCGATGATATTGCAGAATCGGCCATGGCTGGATTGTAATATTTCACCAGTTTTTTAGGTGAAATATTACAAATCGCTCTGATTGGCAGTTTCACTTTCAACAGCCAATCAGAGCGATCGTAGCCACGGGGGGGTGAAGCCACCCCCCCTGGGCTAAACTACCACTCCCCCTTTCCCTGCAGATCGGGTGAAATGGGAGTTAACCCTTTCACCCGATCTGCAGGGACGCGATCTTTCTGTGACACAGCATATGCGTCACAGGTCGGATTGGCACCGACTTTCATGACGCATACGCTGTGTCACAGGTCGGGAAGGGGTTAAAAGCCGTCATATGCACATACCAGTTCCTGTTCCAAAAATTCATTAAAAAACTGAGTGTGGGCGCAGTCCAACACTTCAAACAAAACTTGTGGTTTTTGAACTCACAGTGGTGTTTGGAAAAGTTTTGATCAAAAGTTCCTGAGACAACCTCTGTGTGAATCTTTAGGTTATTTGCAGATGGAATTTTATTAAGGTACTAGCTGAAGAGCCCGGCGTTGCCTGGGCATAGTAAATATCTGTGGTTAGTTATAGCACCTCACTTCTCTTATTTTCTCATCACGCCTCTCATTTTCCCAATCACATCTTTCATTTTCCCCCTCACATCTCTCATTTTCTCCCTCACACCTCTCATTTTCTCCCTCACTCCTCTCATTCCCCCCTAACACTTGTCATTTCAACCTCACATCTGTCATTTTCTGATCACTCCACTATTTTCCCTCACTCCTCTCATTTTGCACTCACACCTTTTCATTTTCACCTCACACCTCTCATTTTCACCTCATCACCTCAGTATATATATGTTTGTCATCTCCCTTATATATAGTATACATCTGTATGTCATTTCCTGTATATAGTATATACCTGTATGTCATCTCCCCTGTATATAGTATATACCTGCTGTGTGTCATCTCCCCTATATATAGTATATACCTGAATGTCATCTCCTTCTATATATAGTATATACCTGTATGTCATCTCCTCCTGTATATAGTATATACCTGTGTGTCATCTCCCCTGTATATAGTATATATCTGCATGTCATCTTCTATATATAGCATATACCTGTATGTCATCTCCTCCTGTATATAGTATATACCTGTAGGTCATCTGCTCCTGTATATAGTATATACCTATGTGTCATCTCCTCCTGTATATAGTATATACCTGTATGTCATCTCCTCCTGTATATATATGTACCTGTATGTCATCTCCTCCTCTATATAGTATATACCTGTGTGTCATCTCTCCTGTATATAGTATATATCTGTGTGTCATCTCCTCCTGTATTAGACCTCGTTCACACATTATTTGCTCAGTATTTTTACCTCAGTATTTGTAAGCTAAATTGGCAGCCTGATAAATCCCCAGCCAACAGGAAGCCCTCCCCGTGGCAGTATATATTAGCTCACACATACACATAATAGACAGGTCATGTGACTGACAGCTGCCGTATTTCCTATATGGTACATTTGTTGTAGTTTGTCTGCTTATTAATCAGATTTTTATTTTTGAAGGTTAATACCAGACTTGTGTGTGTTTTAGGGCGAGTTTCGTTTGTCAAGTTGTGTGTGTTGAGTTGCGTGTGGCGACATGCATGTAGCGACTTTTGTGAGATGAGTTTTGTGTGGCAACATGCGTGTAGCAACTTTTTGTGTGTCGAGTTGCATGTGACAGGTTAGTGTAGCAAGTTGTGTGCAGCAAGTTTTACTCATGGCAAGTTTTCCGCGTGGCGAGCTTTATGTGTGGTGCCTTTTGAGTATGTGCAAGTTTTGTGTGAGGCAACTTTTGCATGTGTTGCAACTTTTGTGCATGTGGCAATTTTTCCGCGTGTGCAAGTTTTGCATGTGGCGAGTTTTCCATGAGGTGAGTTTTGCAAGAGCCTAGTTTTTGCATGTGGCGAGTTCTGCGCGTGGCGAGTTTTGAGTGGCGACTTTTGTGTTTTGACTTTTATGTGGCGAGGTTGGTGTATTTGTGGTGAAATGTGTGCTGAGGGTAATATGTGTTCAAGCACGTGGTAGTGTGTGGCACATTTTGTGTGTGTGTTCATATCCCCGTGTGTGGTGAGTATCCCATATTGGGGCCCCACCTTAGCAACTGTACGGTATAAACTCTTTAGCGCCATCGCTATCATTCTTTAAGTCCCCCTTGTTCACATCTGGCAGCTGTCAATTTGCCTCCTACACTTTTCCTTTCATTTTTCCCCATTATGTAGATAGGGGCAAAATTGTTTGGTGAATTGGAAAGCACGGGGTTAAAATTTCACCTCACAACATAGCCTATGACGCTCTCAGGGTCCAGACGTGTGACTGTGCAAAATTTTGTGGCTGTAGCTGTGACGCCTCCAACACTTTTCCTTTCACTTTTTTCCCTATTATGTAGATAGGGGCAAAATTGTTTGGTGAATTGGAACGCGCGGGTTTAAAATTTCGCCTCACAACATAGCCTATGACGCTCTCGGGGTCCAGACGCGTGAGTGTGCAAAATTTTGTGGCTGTAGCTGCGACGGTGCAGATGCCAATCCCGGACATACACACATACACACACACACATACACACACATTCAGCTTTATATATTAGATTTAAAAACAATGAGTTTTGCAAGCAGAAACCACTTAGGAAATCACCACTTTTTTAGGTACTTCTGGGAAGAGTTTTTATGTTCATGAGTGGGAGACTCACTACTGAGAGGTACAGAAGCAGCCATCTGCAGACCGGACATAACCGCAAGAGAAGTATGCTGCCTTCCAGGTGCGATGATCAAGGATGTGACCGATAGGATACCAAAGCTCTTCAGCTCCAAGGATGTCCACCCATTTCTTCTGATACATGTTGGCACCAATGACACGGCAAGGAAGGACCTACCGACAATCTGCAAGGACTTTGAAGAGTTGGGGAAGAAAGTAAAGGAACTGGATGCACAGGTAGTTTTTTCTTCTATCCTTCCAGTAGACGGGCATGGCACCAGGAGATGGAACAGGATCCTTGATGCGAACAACTGGCTAAGACGATGGTGCAGACAACAAGGATTCGGATTCCTGGACCACGGTGTGAATTACTTGTACGATGGACTCCTTGCCAGAGACGGACTACACCTCAACAAACCTGGGAAACACACATTCGCCAGAAGACTCGCTACACTCATCAGGAGGGCGTTAAACTAGAAGAAGAGGGGACGGGAAGAAAAACATTAGACTCGAACAAAGAAGACCCAGGAAAACATACTCAGAAGGGAGGTAAGAACATTTCTAAAACAATCCACAACGAGGAGATTGGAACAAAACAAAATCCTCTAAACTGCATGCTCGCAAACGCCAGAAGCCTGACAAACAAGATGGAAGAACTAGAAGCAGAAATATCTACAGGTAACTTTCACATAGTGGGAATAACCGAGACATGGTTAGATGAAAGCTATGACTGGGCAGTTAACTTACAGGGTTACAGTCTGTTTAGAAAGGATCGTAAAAATCGGAGAGGAGGAGGGGTTTGTCTCTATGTAAAGTCTTGTCTAAAGTCCACTTTAAGGGAGGATATTAGCGAAGGGAATGAGGATGTCGAGTCCATATGGGTCGAAATTCATGGAGGGAAAAATGGTAACAAAATTCTCATTGGGGTCTGTTACAAACCCCCGAATATAACAGAAATCATGGAAAGTCCACTTCTAAAGCAGATAGATGAAGCTGCAACCCATAATGAGGTCCTGGTTATGGGGGACTTTAACTACCCGGATATTAACTGGGAAACAGAAACCTGTGAAACCCATAAAGGCAACAGGTTTCTGCTAATAACCAAGAAAAATTATCTTTCACAATTGGTGCAGAATCCAACCAGAGGAGCAGCACTTTTAGACCTAATACTATCTAATAGACCTAACAGAATAACAAATCTGCAGGTGGTCGGGCATCTAGGAAATAGCGACCACAATATTGTGCAGTTTCACCTGTCTTTAACTGGGGGGACTTGTCAGGGAGTCACAAAAACACTGAACTTTAGGAAGGCAAAGTTTGACCAGCTTAGAGATACCCTGAATCTGGTCGACTGGGACAATATCCTCAGAAATAAGAATACAGATAATAAATGGAAAATGTTTAAGAACATCCTAAATAGGCAGTGTAAGCGGTTTATACCTTGTGGGAATAAAGGGACTAGAAATAGGAAAAACCCAATGTGGCTAAACAAAGAAGTAAGACAGGCAATTAACAGTAAAAAGAAAGCATTTGCACTACTAAAGCAGGATGGCACCATTGAAGCTCTAAAAAACTATAGGGAGAAAAATACTTTATCTAAAAAACTAATTAAAGCTGCCAAAAAGGAAACAGAGAAGCACATTGCTAAGGAGAGTAAAACTAATCCCAAACTGTTCTTCAACTATATCAATAGTAAAAGAATAAAAACTGAAAATGTAGGCCCCTTAAAAAATAGTGAGGAAAGAATGGTTGTAGATGACGAGGAAAAAGCTAACATATTAAACACCTTCTTCTCCACGGTATTCACGGTGGAAAATGAAATGCTAGGTGAAATCGAAAGAAACAATGAAAACCCTATATTAAGGGTCACCAATCTAACCCAAGAAGAGGTGCGAAACCGGCTAAATAAGATTAAAATAGATAAATCTCCGGGTCCGGATGGCATACACCCACGAGTACTAAGAGAACTAAGTAATGTAATAGATAAACCATTATTTCTTATTTTTAGGGACTCTATAGCGACGAGGTCTGTTCCGCAGGACTGGCGCATAGAAAATGTGGTGCCAATATTCAAAAAGGGCTCTAAAAGTGAACCTGGAAATTATAGGCCAGTAAGTCTAACCTCTATTGTTGGTAAAATATTTGAAGGGTTTCTGAGGGATGTTATTCTGGATTATCTCAATGAGAATAACTGTTTAACTCCATATCAGCATGGGTTTATGAGAAATCGCTCCTGTCAAACCAATCTAATCAGTTTTTATGAAGAGGTAAGCTATAGGCTGGACCACGGTGAGTCATTGGATGTGGTATATCTCGATTTTTCCAAAGCGTTTGATACCGTGCCACACAAGAGGTTGGTACACAAAATAAGAATGCTTGGTCTGGGGGAAAATGTGTGTAAATGGGTTAGTAACTGGCTTAGTGATAGAAAGCAGAGGGTGGTTATAAATGGTATAGTCTCTAACTGGGTCGCTGTGACCAGTGGGGTACCGCAGGGGTCGGTATTGGGACCTGTTTTCTTCAACATATTCATTAATGATTTGGTAGAAGGTTTACACAGTAAAATATCAATATTTGCAGATGATACAAAACTATGTAAAGCAGTTAATACAAGAGAAGATAGTATTCTGCTACAGATGGATCTGGATAAGTTGGAAACTTGGGCTGAAAGGTGGCAGATGAGGTTTAACAATGATAAATGTAAGGTTATACACATGGGAAGAAGGAATCAATGTCACCATTACACACTGAATGGGAAACCACTGGGTAAATCTGACATGGAGAAGGACTTGGGGATCCTAGTTAATGATAAACTTACCTGGAGCCAGGCAGCAGCTGCCAAGGCAAACAGAATCATGGGGTGCATTAAAAGAGGTCTGGATACACATGATGAGAGCATTATACTGCCTCTGTACAAATCCCTAGTTAGACCGCACATGGAGTACTGTGTCCAGTTTTGGGCACCGGTGCTCAGGAAGGATATAATGGAACTAGAGAGAGTACAAATGAGGGCAACAAAATTAATAAAGGGGATGGGAGATCTACAATACCCAGATAGATTAGCGAAATTAGGATTATTTAGTCTAGAAAAAAGACGACTGAGGGGCGATCTAATAACCATGTATAAGTATATAAGGGGACAATACAAATATCTCGCTGAGGATCTGTTTATACCAAGGAAGGTGACGGGCACAAGGGGGCATTCTTTGCGTCTGGAGGAGAGAAGGTTTTTCCACCAACATAGAAGAGGATTCTTTACTGTTAGGGCAGTGAGAATCTGGAACTGCTTGCCTGAGGAGGTGGTGATGGCGAACTCAGTCGAGGGGTTCAAGAGAGGCCTGGATGTCTTCCTGGAGCAGAACAATATTGTATCATACAATTATTAGGTTCTGTAGAAGGACGTAAATCTGGGGATTTATTATGATGGAATATAGGCTGAACTGGATGGACAAATGTCTTTTTTTGGCCTTACTAACTATGTTACTATGATGTGTTTCCTGGAGATTTTTTGCAGAGTTTGCAATGAGATTTTCATTCTTAAAGCCTTTTTTGCAGATTTTTGATTTGAATGTGCCTAGTTTGGAGTAGTTTTCCTCAGGATCCGCTTCACAGAAGCAACAAGTTTTTTTTTCTTTGCCACCATGTTTTTTTGAAAACCTGAAATGGATGAAAACTCTCCAAGTAATGTAATTATTACATCTGAACATTTTTTTCTCAGTATAATAAACCTTCACCTTAGCAGGTATTTTTTATAGATAAGCTCAAGAATTAAACTATTCGGTTTTAAAATAACACAACGGCTCCAGTGAGAATTGAACTCACAAAAGTATACAAGACCAGTGCTCTAACCACTGAGCTATGAAGCCAACGAAACTTTGTCCCATCTTTTGATCTCTATTTCAAACAGTGCAATAGCCATTCAGTTGCATTAACCACACAAGTCCTTTCATTTCTAGTTTGAAATCACACTCTTAGCGTAATGTCCCATCACCAACAAACCAACTACTGCTCTTGCAACGCAAAAGCATGACTTGCAAACATTCTGAAGCTTCAGTTCTAAAACTGACTACCTGTTTATTGGCAATCTGATGTGCAAAAAATGAAATTGGATGGATTGGCAAAGAAGAGACTTCTACTGCTTGCTTAAATAAAATATGTAATTCTTTATATGACAAAATCACACATCAAGAATAGATGAAGGGTCATTAGACTCCTTAAACTCTGCTAGAGGTAGCATAAGAAAGAAATTTGACAAACATGTTACCCGAATGTCATATAGGATCAAAGTCTTATCAAGAACTTTTGAAAAGGTTGTCGTAACTTCACATAAAGTCAATCTTGAATCGCACCAACTTTATACCACTGACCAAACAGATAAGCAATTTTCATATGAGAGACAAAGAGTTTTTGTAAGGCTTCAGTGAGAGTCGAACTCACGACCCCTGGTTTACGAGACCAATGCTCTAACCTCTGAGCTATGAAGCCATTGAAAAGCAACAATTTCTCGAGCAATGTAGGGATTAGTCTGTGAGAGGTTTGGGTACGCTCAGTACCTCCTAAGGATCATTTACTATGCTACATTGGAGAAATGCAAAGAAACTGTACAAAGATTTTTCTTTAGGTACCAATTTGACATTGACATGGGAAAAATGCATATGAAAACTTACAACCCATACAAGCAATGATTGTAAGATAAGGCTTGGTACAAAAATGTAAAGAGAAGCATGATGATTTATTTATATTTTCAATTGTACCAAATTTAAGAATGATTTCATAAATTTTTTTCAGGTCAGTATTAATCTATGTGCAAATGGAGTTTTATGGAACCATTCAAACAAGATGAGTTTTTCAAGTGGAAACTTTTTATGAAAGCAAATTTTAAAGCAAATCTGCTCTAAAGTCTTTGTCTCCACATTGCATTAGATCTCTGGCCATGATGTTCATTTATATTTTCAATCTTGGTAAATTTAAGAATGATGTCTGAATTTTTTTTGTGTCAGTATTAGGAAATATGCAGATGGAGATTTATTGAGGCATTCAAAAAAGAAGACTTTTTAAAGCAAAAACACCCTTTCATTGGGGAGCTTTTAAAGGAGTTTCAGCTTTATAAAGTGGCTCCTAAAGCACTTTTTAAGAGTTCTTGAAGTGTTTTTGAAGAGTTTTTTTTTCTAAAGCTTTTTCTTTGCAACCTTTTGATTTACAGTGTCTACTTTGGAGAAAATTCCATCAGCAGAATCTGGGCAGAAACTCCAAATTTTTGAGGAGCTATGAGATTTGCAGGTGCATTTGTAGAGTTTCCACTCAGTTTCAACTAGGTGGCTATGTGCACATGATGTCTTTTTTCAGGCGGCTTCCGCCATTGGAATCATTTGAAAACCCTATCAAACATTGCTCAAAAGAATGAACATAAGCAATTCTATGTAAAACTGACTTGCTCTGTCTATGTTGAGGTTTTTGAATGTCTTTTGACCACTTCAGGTTTCTAAAAATGCCAAGCGGTTAAAAGAAGTCACATGTCCATTCTTTTAGCGTTTTCCACCAGGAGCATGCTGTATATTTTACAATACAAATCAGTGGAAAAGCTCAATACATGCCTGGACTGCAACAAGACTTTTTTTGGAGTGTTTTGCCATTGATTTTGCTTAAAAGAGCTAACTGTTTCTTCATGTTTCAATGGAGTGAAAAATGCGACCAGAAAAAAAGACTTCACCGAAACCATGGGAAAACCTTTCAAAAAAGCTGTCTCAAAATTGTCCAGGAAACAACCATAAAGATGACACAAAAGACGATTCAGGGGAAGAAATGTCCTACATTTCTTGAAAAGTCTTCTGCGTGAAAAACTCATCAAGTTGTCCTGAGTTTAAAAGCCGTCATATGCACATACCAGTTCCTGTTCCAAAAATTCATTAAAAAACTGAGTGTGTGTGCAGTCCAACACGTCAAACAAAACTTGTGGTTTTTGAACTCCTAGTGGTGTTTGGAAAAGTTTTGATCAAAAGTTCCTGAAAAAACCTCAGTGTGAATCTTTAGGTTATTTGCAGATGGAATTTTATTAAGGTATTTAAAAACAATGAGTTTTGCAAGCAGAAACCACTTAGGAAATCACCACTTTATTAGGGAAGAGTTTTTATGTTCATGATGTGTTTCCTGGGGATTTTTTGCAGAGTTTGCAATGAGATTTTCATTCTTAAAGCCTTTTTTGCAGATTTTTGATTTGAATGTGCCTAGTTTGGAGTAGTTTTCCTCAGGATCCGCTTCACAGAAGCAACAAGTATTTTTTTTCTTTGCCACCACGTTTTTTTGAAAACCTGAAATGGATGAAAACTCTCCAAGTAATGTAATTATTACGTCTGAACCTTTTTTTTCTCAGTATAATAAACCTCAGGAATTAAACTATTCAGTTTCAAAATAACACAAAGGCTCCAGTGAGAATTGAACTCACGACCCCTGGTTTACAAGACCAGTGCTCTAACCACTGAGCTATGAAGCCAGCGTCACTTTGCCCCATCTTTTGATCTCTATTTTGAACAGTGCAATAGCCATTCAGGTGCATTAACCACACAAGTCCTTTCATTTCTAGTTTGAAATCACACTCTTAGCGTAATGTCCCATCACCAACAAACCAACAACTGCTCTTGCAACGCAAAAGCATGACTTGCAAACATTCTGAAGCTTCAGTTCTAAAACTGACAACCTGTTTATTGGCAATCTGATGTGCAAAAAAATGAAATTGGATGGATTGGCAAGGAAGAGACTTCTACTGCTTGCTTAAATAAAATATGTAATTCTTTATATGACAAAATCACACATCAAGAATAGATGAAGGGTCATTAGACTCCTTAAACTCTGCTAGAGGTAGCATAAGAAAGGAATTTGACAAACATGTTACACGAATGTCATATAGGATCAAAGTCTTATCAAGAACTTTTGAAAAGGTTGTCGTAACTTCACATAAAGTCAATCTTGACTCGCACCGACTTTATACCACTGACCAAACAGATAAGCAAATTTCATATGAGAGACAAAGAGTTTTTGTAAGGCTTCAGTGAGAGTCGAACTCACGACCCCTGGTTTACGAGACCAATGCTCTAACCTCTGAGCTATGAAGCCATTGAAAAGCAACAATTTCTCGAGCAATGTAGGGATTAGTCTGTGAGAGGTTTGGGTATGCTCAGTACCTCCTAAGCATCATTTACTATGCTACATTGGAGAAATGCAAAGAAACTGTACAAAGATTTTTCTTTAGGTACCAATTTGACATTGACATGGGAAAAATGCATATGAAAACTTACAACCCATACAAGCAATGATTGTAAGATAAGGCTTGGTACAAAAATGTACAGAGAAGCATGATGATTTATTTATATTTTCAATTGTACCAAATTTAAGAATGATTTCATAAATTTTTTTCAGGTCAGTATTAATCTATGTACAAATGGAGTTTTATGGAACCATTCAAACAAGATGAGTTTTTCAAGTGGAAACTTTTTATGAAAGCAAATTTTAAAGCGAATCTGCTCTAAAGTCTGTCTCCACATAGCATTAGATCTCTGGCCATGATGTTCATTTATATTTTCAATCTTGGCAAATTTAAGAATGATGTCTGAATTTTTTGTGTGTCAGTATTAGGAAATATGCAGATGGAGATTTATTGAGGCATTCAAAAAAGAAGACTTTTTAAAGCAAAAACACCCTTTCATTGGGGAGCTTTTAAAGGAGTTTCAGCTTTATAAAGTGGCTCCTAAAGCACTTTTTAAGAGTTCTTGAAGTGTTTTTGAAGAGTTTTTTTTATCTAAAGCTTTTTATTTGCAACCTTTTGATTTACAGTGTCTACTTTGGAGAAAATTCCATCAGCAGAATCTGGGCAGAAACTCCAAATTTTTGAGGAGCTATGAGATTTGCAGGTGCATTTGTAGAGTTTCCACTCAGTTTCAACTAGGTGGCTATGTGCACATGATGTCTTTTTTCAGGCGGCTTCCGCCATTGGAATCATTTGAAAACCCTATCAAACATTGCTCAAAAGAATGAACATAAGCAATTCTATGTAAAACTGACTTGCTCTGTCTATGTTGAGGTTTTTGAATGTCTTTTGACCACTTCAGGTTTCTAAAAATGCCAAGCGGTTAAAAGAAGTCACATGTCCATTCTTTTAGCGTTTTCCACCAGGAGCATGCTGTGTATTTTACAATACAAATCAGTGGAAAAGCTCAATACATGCCTGGACTGCAACAAGACTTTTTTTGGAGTGTTTTGCCATTGATTTTGCTTAAAAGAGCTAACTGTTTCTTCATGTTTCAATGGAGTGAAAAATGCGACCAGAAAAAAAGACTTCACCGAAACCATGGGAAAACCTTTCAAAAAAGCTGTCTCAAAATTGTCCAGGAAACAACCAAAAAGATGACACAAAAGACGATTCAGGGGAAGAAATGTCCTACATTTCTTGAAAAGTCTTCTGCGTGAAAAACTCATCAAGTTGTCCTGAGTTTAAAAGCCATCATATGCACATACCAGTTCCTGTTCCAAAAATTCATTAAAAAACTGAGTGTGTGTGCAGTCCAACACGTCAAACAAAACTTGTGGTTTTTGAACTCCTAGTGGTGTTTGGAAAAGTTTTGATCAAAAGTTCCTGAAAAAACCTCAGTGTGAATCTTTAGGTTATTTGCAGATGGAATTTTATTAAGGTATTTAAAAACAATGAGTTTTGCAAGCAGAAACCACTTAGGAAATCACCACTTTATTAGGTACTTCTGGGTAGAGTTTTTATGTTCATGATGTGTTTCCTGGGGATTTTTTGCAGAGTTTGCAATGAGATTTTCATTCTTAAAGCCTTTTTTGCAGATTTTTGATTTGAATGTGCCTAGTTTGGAGTAGTTTTCCTCAGGATCCGCTTCACAGAAGCAACAAGTATTTTTTTTCTTAGCCATCACGTTTTTTTGAAAACCTGAAATGGATGAAAACTCTCCAAGTAATGTAATTATTACGTCTGAACATTTTTTTTCTCAGTATAATAAACCTCAGGAATTAAACTATTCAGTTTCAAAATAACAATTGAACTCACGACCCCTGATTTACAAGACCAGTGCTCTAACCACTGAGCTATGAAGCCAGCGTCACTTTGCCCCATCTTTTGATCTCTTTTTCAAACAGTGCAATAGCCATTCAGTTGCATTAACCACACAAGTCCTTTCATTTCTAGTTTGAAATCACACTCTTAGCGTAATGTCCCATCACCAACAAACCAACAACTGCTCTTGCAACGCAAAAGCATGACTTGCAAACATTCTGAAGCTTCAGTTCTAAAACTGACTACCTGTTTATTGGCAATCTGATGTGCAAAAAATGAAATTGGATGGATTGGCAAAGAAGAGACTTCTACTGCTTGCTTAAATAAAATATGTAATTCTTTAAATGACAAAATCACACATCAAGAATAGATGAAGGGTCATTAGACTCCTAAAGCTCTGCTAGAGGTAGCATAAGAAAGGAATTTGAAAAACAAGTTACCCGAATGTCATATAGGATCAAGGTCTTATCAAGAACTTTTGAAAAGTTTGTCGTAACTTCACATAAAGTCAATCTTGAATCGCACCAACTTTATACCACTGACCAAACATATAAGCAATTTTCATATGAGAGACAAAGAGTTTGTAAGAGTTTGTGAGAGTCGAACGCACGACCCCTGGTTTACGAGACCAGTGCTCTAACCTCTGAGCTATAAAGCCATTGAAAAACAACAATTTCTCGAGCAATGTAGGGATTAGTCTGTGAGAGGTTTGGGTACGCTCAGTACCTCCAAAGGATCATTTACTATGCTACATGGGAGAAAAGCAAAGAAACTGTACAAAGATTTTTCTTTAGGTACCAATTTGACATTGACATGGGAAAAATGCATATGAAAACTTACAACCCATACAAGCAATGATTGTAAGATAAGGCTTGGTACAAAAATGTAAAGAGAAGCATGATGATTTATTTATATTTTCAATTGTACCAAATTTAAGAATGATTTCATAAATTTTTTTCAGGTCAGTATTAATCTATGTGCAAATGGAGTTTTATGGAACCATTCAAACAAGATGAGTTTTTCAAGTGGAAACTTTTTATGAAAGCAAATTTTAAAGCAAATCTGCTGTAAAGTCTTTGTCTCCACATAGCATTAGATCTCTGGCCATGATGTTCATTTATATTTTCAATCTTGGCAAATTTAAGAATGATGTCTGAATTTTTTTTGTGTCAGTATTAGGAAATATGCAGATGGAGATTTATTGAGGCATTCAAAAAAGAAGACTTTTTAAAGCAAAAACACCCTTTAATTGGGGAGCTTTTAAAGGAGTTTCAGCTTTATAAAGTGGCTCCTAAAGCACTTTTTAAGAGTTCTTGAAGTGTTTTTGAAGAGTTTTTTTTCTAAAGCTTTTTCTTTGCAACCTTTTGATTTACAGTGTCTACTTTGGAGAAAATTCCATCAGCAGAATCTGGGCAGAAACTCCAAATTTTTGAGGAGCTATGAGATTTGCAGGTGCATTTGTAGAGTTTCCACTCAGTTTCAACTAGGTGGCTATGTGCACATGATGTCTTTTTTCAGGCGGCTTCCGCCATTGGAATCATTTGAAAACCCTATCAAACATTGCTCAAAAGAATGAACATAAGCAATTCTATGTAAAACTGACTTGCTCTGTCTATGTTGAGGTTTTTGAATGTCTTTTGACCACTTCAGGTTTCTAAAAATGCCAAGCGGTTAAAAGAAGTCACATGTCCATTCTTTTAGCGTTTTCCACCAGGAGCATGCTGTGTATTTTACAATACAAATCAGTGGAAAAGCTCAATACATGCCTGGACTGCAACAAGACTTTTTTTGGAGTGTTTTGCCATTGATTTTGCTTAAAAGAGCTAACTGTTTCTTCATGTTTCAATGGAGTGAAAAATGCGACCAGAAAAAAAGACTTCACCGAAACCATGGGAAAACCTTTCAAAAAAGCTGTCTCAAAATTGTCCAGGAAACAACCAAAAAGATGACACAAAAGACGATTCAGGGGAAGAAATGTCCTACATTTCTTGAAAAGTCTTCTGCGTGAAAAACTCATCAAGTTGTCCTGAGTTTAAAAGCCGTCATATGCACATACCAGTTCCTGTTCCAAAAATTCATTAAAAAACTGAGTGTGTGTGCAGTACAACACGTCAAACAAAACTTGTGGTTTTTGAACTCCTAGTGGTGTTTGGAAAAGTTTTGATCAAAAGTTCCTGAAAAAACCTCAGTGTGAGGCCGGCTTCACACTTGCGAGTTTTACGGACGTAAGAGCGCAGAAACTACGTCCGTAAAACTCGCAAAAAATACGGCACAATTATTCTCTATGCCCCTGCTCCTATCTGCCGTATTTTACTGATCAGTATTATACGGCTTTCTACGGCCGTACAAAATCGCAGCATGCTGCGTTTGTCACCGTACTGCGCAAGAAATACGCCAATGAAAGTCTATGGAAGCGTGAAAAATACGGATTTCACACGGACAAGCAGTGTGACTTGCGAGAAATACGCAGCGGTGTTAGAGAGAAAAGCCGGAAATTCAGTGCGGTGTTCAGTAAAATCACACTGACAGCTTACAGTCCAATAGGTAGAATAAATGTGTACACATAGAATAGGTATATATATATATATATGGCAGTGAGACACATATATGTATATATATTACTATTTATTCCAGCGCTATACAGCTTGAAAGCCGGTAATTCAATTATCGGCTTTTTCTTTCTCCTTCCTAAAACCCGACATGATTTGAGACATGGTTTACATACAGTAAACCATGTCTTCTCTCCATTTTTTTTGCAGATTCCACACTACTAATGTCAGTAGTGTGTATCTGCAAAATTTGGCCGTTCTAGCTCTTAAAATAAAGGTTTAAATGGCGTAAAAAATTGGCGTGGGCTCCCGCGCAATTTTCTCCGCCAGAGTAGTAAAGCCAGTGACCGAGGGCAGATATTAATAGCCTGGAGAGGGTCCATGGTTATTGGCCCCCCCCGGCTGAAAATATCTGCCCCCAGCCACCCCAGAACAGGCACATCTGGAAGATGCGCCTATTCTGGCACTTGGCCACTCTCTTCCCATTCCCGTGTAGCGGTGGGATATGGGGTAATGAAGGGTTAATGCCACCTTGCTATTGTAAGGTGACATTAAGCCTAATTAATAATGGAGAGGCGTCAATTATGACACCTATCCATTATTAATCCAATTGAATGAAAGGGTTAAATAAAACACAAACACATTATTTAAAATTATTTTAATGAAATAAAAACAATGGTTGTTGGAGTATTTTATTCTACGCCCAATCCAATCACTGAAGACCCTCGTTCTGTGAAAGAAAAAACATAATAAACCAACAATATACTTACCCTCCGCAGATCTGTAACGTCCAACGATGTAAATCCTTCTGAAGGGGTTAAAACATTTTGCAGCAAGGAGCTTTGCTAATGCAGGCTGCTCCTCGCTGCAAAACCCCGGGGAATGAGTCTAAATATAGATCAATGAGCTATATTTAGCTTCATTTGCGGTGAGGCGCCCTCTGCTGGATGTTCATAGATCGTGGGAAATTTCCTAGAAAGCTCCCAGGCTTTCTAGGCAAGTTCCCACGATCTATAAACAGCCAGCAGAGGGCGCCTCACCGCAAATGAAGCTAAATATAGCTCATTGATCTATATTTAGACTCATTCCCCGGGGTTTTGCAGCGAGGAGCAGCCTGCATTAGCAAAGCTCCTTGCTGCAAAATGTTTTAACCCCTTCAGAAGGATTTACATCGTTGGACGTTACAGATCTGCGGAGGGTAAGTATATTGTTGGTTTATTATGTTTTTTCTTTCACAGAACGAGGGTCTTCAGTGACTGGATTGGGCGTAGAATAAAATACTCCAACAACCATTGTTTTTATTTCATTAAAATAATTTTAAATAATGTGTTTGTGTTTTATTTAACCCTTTCATTCAATTGGATTAATAATGGATAGGTGTCATAATTGACGCCTCTCCGTTATTAATTAGGCTTAATGTCACCTTACAATAGCAAGGTGGCATTAACCCTTCATTACCCCATATCCCACCGCTACACGGGAATGGGAGGAGAGTGGCCAAGTGCCAGAATAGGCGCATCTTCCAGATGTGCCTTTTCTGGGGTGGCTGGGGGCAGATATTTTTAGCCAGGGGGGGGCCAATAACCGTGGACCCTCTCCAGGCTATTAATATCTGCCCTCGGTCACTGGCTTTACTACTCTGGCGGAGAAAATTGCGCGGGAGCCCACGCCAATTTTTTCCGCCATTTAACCCTCTATTTTAAGAGCTAGAACGGCCAAATTTTGCAGATACACACTACTGACATTAGTAGTGTGGAATCTGCAAAAAAAATGGAGAGAAGACATGGTTTACTGTATGTAAACCATGTCTCAAATCATGTCGGGTTTTAAGAAGGAGAAAGAAAAAGCCGGTAATTGAATTACCGGCTTTCAAGCTGTATAGCACTGGAATAAATATTAATATATATACATATATGTGTCTAATGACATATATATATATATATAGACAGTATATATATATATATTTTTTTCTTTTTGGGACACATGGATCATTTCTATAGCGGTATGTTGGTTTTGCAAGCCTGCGAGAAAACCACGCAGTACGGATGCCATACGGATTACATACGGAGGATGCCATGCGCAAAAAACGCTGACACACCCTGCCTACGGAGGAGCTACAGACCACTATTTTCGGGACATTTCAGCGTATTACGGCCGTAATATACGGACCGTATTTTCATACGCTGAGTGTGAAGCTGGCCTGAATCTTTAGGTTATTTGCAGATGGAATTTTATTAAGGTATTTAAAAACAATGAGTTTTGCAAGCAGAAACCACTTAGGAAATCACCACTTTATTAGGTACTTCTGGGAAGAGTTTTTATGTCCATGATGTGTTTCCTGGGGATTTTTTGCAGAGTTTGCAATGAGATTTTCATTCTTAAAGCCTTTTTTGCAGATTTTTGATTTGAATGTGCCTAGTTTGGAGTAGTTTTCCTCAGGATCCGCTTCACAGAAGCAACAAGTATTTTTTTTCTTTGCCACCACGTTTTTTTGAAAACCTGAAATGGATGAAAACTCTCCAAGTAATGTAATTATTACGTCTGAACATTTTTTTTCTCAGTATAATAAACCTCAGGAATTAAACTATTCAGTTTCAAAATAACAATTGAACTCACGACCCCTGGTTTACAAGACCAGTGCTCTAACCACTGAGCTATGAAGCCAGCGTCACTTTGCCCCATCTTTTGATCTCTTTTTCAAACAGTGCAATAGCCATTCAGTTGCATTAACCACACAAGTCCTTTCATTTCTAGTTTGAAATCACACTCTTACGTAATGTCCCATCACCAACAAACCAACTACTGCTCTTGCAACGCAAAAGCATGACTTGCAAACATTCTGAAGCTTCAGTTCTAAAACTGACAACCTGTTTATTGGCAATCTGATGTGCAAAAAATGAAATTGGATGGATTGGCAAAGAAGAGACTTCTACTGCTTGCTTAAATAAAATATGTAATTCTTTAAATGACAAAATCACACATCAAGAATAGATGAAGGGTCATTAGTCTCCTAAAGCTCTGCTAGAGGTAGCATAAGAAAGGAATTTGACAAACATGTTAACCGAATGTCATATAGGATCAAGGTCTTATCAAGAACTTTTGAAAAGTTTGTCGTAACTTCACATAAAGTCAATCTTGAATCGCACCAACTTTATACCACTGACCAAACATATAAGCAATTTTATATTAGAGACAAAGAGTTTGTAAGAGTTTGTGAGAGTCGAACTCACGACCCCTGGTTTACAAGACCAGTGCTCTAACCTCTGAGCTATAAAGCCATTGAAAAACAACAATTTCTCGAGCAATGTAGGGATTAGTCTGTTAGAGGTTTGGGTACGCTCAGTACCTCCAAAGGATCATTTACTATGCTACATGGGAGAAAAGCAAAGAAACTGTACAAAGATTTTTCTTTAGGTACCAATTTGACATTGACATGGGAAAAATGCATATGAAAACTTACAACCCATACAAGCAATGATTGTAAGATAAGGCTTGGTACAAAAATGTAAAGAGAAGCATGATGATTTATTTATATTTTCAATTGTACCAAATTTAAGAATGATTTCATAAATTTTTTTCAGGTCAGTATTAATCTATGTGCAAATGGAGTTTTATGGAACCATTCAAACAAGATGAGTTTTTCAAGTGGTAACTTTTTATGAAAGCAAATTTTAAAGCAAATCTGCTCTAAAGTCTTTGTCTCCACATAGCATTAGATCTCTGGCCATGATGTTCATTTATATTTTCAATCTTGGCAAATTTAAGAATGATGTCTGAATTTTTTTTGTGTCAGTATTTGGAAATATGCAGATGGAGATTTATTGAGGCATTCAAAAAAGAAGACTTTTTAAAGCAAAAACACCCTCTCATTGGGGAGCTTTTAAAGGAGTTTCAGCTTTATAAAGTGGCTCCTAAGGCACTTTTTAAGAGTTCTTGAAGTGTTTTTGAAGAGTTTTTTTTTCTAAAGCTTTTTCTTTGCAACCTTTTGATTTACAGTGTCTACTTTGGAGAAAATTCCATCAGCAGAATCTGGGCAGAAACTCCAAATTTTTGAGGAGCTATGAGATTTGCAGGTGCATTTGTAGAGTTTCCACTCAGTTTCAACTAGGTGGCTATGTGCACATGATGTCTTTTTTCAGGCGGCTTCCGCCATTGGAATCATTTGAAAACCCTATCAAACATTGCTCAAAAGAATGAACATAAGCAATTCTATGTAAAACTGACTTGCTCTGTCTATGTTGAGGTTTTTGAATGTCTTTTGACCACTTCAGGTTTCTAAAAATGCCAAGCGGTTAAAAGAAGTCATATGTCCATTCTTTTAGCGTTTTCCACCAGGAGCATGCTGTGTATTTTACAATACAAATCAGTGGAAAAGCTCAATACATGCCTGGACTGCAACAAGACTTTTTTTGGAGTGTTTTGCCATTGATTTTGCTTAAAAGAGCTAACTGTTTCTTCATGTTTCAATGGAGTGAAAAATGCGACCAGAAAAAAAGACTTCACCGAAACCATGGGAAAACCTTTCAAAAAAGCTGTCTCAAAATTGTCCAGGAAACAACCAAAAAGATGACACAAAAGACGATTCAGGGGAAGAAATGTCCTACATTTCTTGAAAAGTCTTCTGCGTGAAAAACTCATCAAGTTGTCCTGAGTTTAAAAGCCGTCATATGCACATACCAGTTCCTGTTCCAAAAATTAATTAAAAAACTGAGTGTGTGTGCAGTCCAACACGTCAAACAAAACTTGTGGTTTTTGAACTCCTAGTGGTGTTTGGAAAAGTTTTGATCAAAAGTTCCTGAAAAAACCTCAGTGTGAATCTTTAGGTTATTTGCAGATGGAATTTTATTAAGGTATTTAAAAACAATGAGTTTTGCAAGCAGAAACCACTTAGGAAATCACCACTTTATTAGGTACTTCTGGGAAGAGTTTTTATGTTCATGATGTGTTTCCTGGGGATTTTTTGCAGAGTTTGCAATGAGATTTTCATTCTTAAAGCCTTTTTTGCAGATTTTTGATTTGAATGTGCCTAGTTTGGAGTAGTTTTCCTCAGGATCCGCTTCACAGAAGCAACAAGTATTTTTTTTCTTTGCCACCACGTTTTTTTGAAAACCTGAAATGGATGAAAACTCTCCAAGTAATGTAATTATTACGTCTGAACCTTTTTTTTCTCAGTATAATAAACCTCAGGAATTAAACTATTCAGTTTCAAAATAACAATTGAACTCACGACCCCTGGTTTACAAGACCAGTGCTCTAACCACTGAGCTATGAAGCCAGCGTCGATTTGCCCCATCTTTTGATCTCTTTTTCAAACAGTGCAATAGCCATTCAGTTGCATTAACCACACAAGTCCTGTCATTTCTAGTTTGAAATCACACTCTTAGGCCGGCGTCACACACAGCGTAAAACAATACGGTCCGTATATTACGGCCGTAATACGCTGAAAAGTCCCGAAAAAAGTGGTCGGTAGCTCCTCCGTAGGCAGGGTGTGTCAGCGTTTTTTGCGCATGGCATCCTCCGTATGTAATCCGTATGACATCCGTACTGCGTGGTTTTCTCGCAGGCTAGCAAAACCAACATACCGCTATAGAAGTGATCCATGTGTCCCAAAAAGAAAAGAAAATATATATATACTGTCTATATATATATATATATGTCAGTAGACACACATATATGTATATATATTCATATTTATTCCAGCGCTATACAGCTTGAAAGCCGGTAATTCAATTACCGGCTTTTTCTTTCTCCTTCCTAAAACCCGACATGATTTGAGACATGGTTTACATACAGTAAACCATGTCTTCTCTCCATTTTTTTTGCAGATTCCACACTACTAATGTCAGTAGTGTGTATCTGCAAAATTTGGCCGTTCTAGCTCTTAAAATAAAGGGTTAAATGGCGGAAAAAATTGGCGTGGGCTCCCGCGCAATTTTCTCCGCCAGAGTAGTAAAGCCAGTGACTGAGGGCAGATATTAATAGCCTGGAGAGGGTCCACGGTTATTGGCCCCCCCCTGGCTAAAAATATCTGCCCCCAGCCACCCCAGAAAAGGCACATCTGGAAGATGCGCCTATTCTGGCACTTGGCCACTCTCTTCCCATTCCCGTGTAGCGGTGGGATATGGGGTAATGAAGGGTTAATGCCACCTTGCTATTGTAAGGTGACATTAAGCCTAATTAATAATGGAGAGGCGTCAATTATGACACCTATCCATTATTAATCCAATTGTAGTGAAGGGTTAAATAAAACACAAACACATTATTTAAAATTATTTTAATGAAATAAAAACAATGGTTGTTGGAGTATTTTATTCAACGCCCAATCCAGTCACTGAAGACCCTCGTTCTGTGAAAGAAAAAACATAATAAACCAACAATATACTTACCCTCCGCAGATCTGTAACGTCCAACGCTGTAAATCCTTCTGAAGGGGTTAAAACATTTTGCAGAAAGGAGCTGTGCTAATGCAGGCTGCTCCTCGCTGCAAAACCCCAGGGAATGAGGCTAAAAATAGATCAATGATCTATATTTAGCTTCATTTGCGGTGAGGCGCCCTCTGCTGGCTGTTCATAGATCGTGGGAAATTACCTAGAAAGCTCCCTGGCTTTCTAGGTAATTTCCCACGATCTATGAACATCCAGCAGAGGGCGCCTCACCGCAAATGAAGCTAAATATAGCTCATTGATCTATTTTTAGCCTCATTCCCCGGGGTTTTGCAGCGAGGAGCAGCCTGCATTAGCACAGCTCCTTTCTGCAAAATGTTTTAACCCCTTCAGAAGAATTTACATCGTTGGACGTTACAGATCTGCGGAGGGTAAGTATATTGTTGGTTTATTATGTTTTTTCTTTCACAGAACGAGGGTCTTCAGTGACTGGATTGGGCGTTGAATAAAATACTCCAACAACCATTGTTTTTATTTCATTAAAATTTTAAATAATGTGTTTGTGTTTTATTTAACCCTTCACTACAATTGGATTAATAATGGATAGGTGTCATAATTGACGCCTCTCCATTATTAATTAGGCTTAATGTCACCTTACAATAGCAAGGTGGCATTAACCCTTCATTACCCCATATCCCACCGCTACACGGGAATGGGAAGAGAGTGGCCAAGTGCCAGAATAGGCGCATCTTCCAGATGTGCCTTTTCTGGGGTGGCTGGGGGCAGATATTTTTAGCCAGGGGGGGGCCAATAACCGTGGACCCTCTCCAGGCTATTAATATCTGCCCTCAGTCACTGGCTTTACTACTCTGGCGGAGAAAATTGCGCGGGAGCCCACGCCAATTTTTTCCGCCATTTAACCCTTTATTTTAAGAGCCAGAACGGCCAAATTTTGCAGATACACACTACTGACATTAGTAGTGTGGAATCTGCAAAAAAAATGGAGAGAAGACATGGTTTACTGTATGTAAACCATGTCTCAAATCATGTCGGGTTTTAGGAAGGAGAAAGAAAAAGCCGGTAATTGAATTACAGGCTTTCAAGCTGTATAGCGCTGGAATAAATATTAATATATATACATATATGTGTCTCACTGACATATATATATATATATATACCTATTCTATGTGTACACATTTATTCCACCTATTCTACTGTAAGCTGTCAGTGTGATTTTACTGTACACCGCACTGAATTACCGGCTTTTCTCTCTAACAGCGCTGCGTATTTCTCGCAAGTCACACTGCTTGTCCGTGTGTAATCCGTATTTTTCACGCTTCCATAGACTTTCATTGGCGTATTTCTTGCGCAGTACGGTGACAAACGCAGCATGCTGCGATTTTGTACGGCCGTAGAAAGCCGTATAATACTGATCAGTAAAATACGGCAAATAGGAGCAGGGGCATAGAGAATAATTGTGCCGTATTTTTTGCGAGTTTTACGGACGTAGATTCTGCGCTCTTACGTCCGTAAAACTCGCTAGTGTGACGCCGGCCTCAGCGTAATGTCCCATCACCAACAAACCAACTACTGCTCTTGCAACGCAAAAGCATGACTTGCAAACATTCTGAAGCTTCAGTTCTAAAACTGACTACCTGTTTATTGGCAATCTGATGTGCAAAAAATGAAATTGGATGGATTGGCAAAGAAGAGACTTCTACTGCTTGCTTAAATAAAATATGTAATTCTTTAAATGACAAAATCACACATCAAGAATAGATGAAGGGTCATTAGACTCCTAAAGCTCTGCTAGAGGTAGCATAAGAAAGGAATTTGACAAACATGTTACCCGAATGTCATATAGGATCAAGGTCTTATCAAGAACTTTTGAAAAGTTTGTCGTAACTTCACATAAAGTCAATCTTGAATCGCACCAACTTTATACCACTGACCAAACATATAAGCAATTTTCATATGAGAGACAAAGAGTTTGTAAGGCTTCAGTGAGAGTCGAACTCACAACCACTGGTTTCAAGACCAGTGCTCTAACCTCTGAGCTATGAAGCCATTGAAAAGCAACAATTTCTCGAGCAATGTAGGGATTAGTCTGTTAGAGGTTTGGGTACGCTCAGTACCTCCAAAGGATCATTTACTATGCTACATGGGAGAAAAGCAAAGAAACTGTACAAAGATTTTTCTTTAGGTACCAATTTGACATTGACATGGGAAAAATGCATATGAAAACTTACAACCCATACAAGCAATTATTGTAAGATAAGGCTTGGTACAAAAATGTAAAGAGAAGCATGATGATTTATTTATATTTTCAATTGTACCAAATTTAAGAATGATTTCATAAATTTTTTTCAGGTCAGTATTAATCTATGTGCAAATGGAGTTTTATGGAACCATTCAAACAAGATGAGTTTTTCAAGTGGAAACTTTTTATGAAAGCAAATTTTAAAGCAAATCTGCTCTAAAGTCTTTGTCTCCACATAGCATTAGATCTCTGGCCATGATGTTCATTTATATCTTCAATCTTGGCAAATTTAAGAATGATGTCTGAATTTTTTTTGTGTCAGTATTAGGAAATATGCAGATGGAGATTTATTGAGGCATTCAAAAAAGAAGACTTTTTAAAGCAAAAACACCCTTTCATTGGGGAGCTTTTAAAGGAGTTTCAGCTTTATAAAGTGGCTCCTAAAGCACTTTTTAAGAGTTCTTGAAGTGTTTTTGAAGAGTTTTTTTTCTAAAGCTTTTTCTTTGCAACCTTTTGATTTACAGTGTCTACTTTGGAGAAAATTCCATCAGCAGAATCTGGGCAGAAACTCCAAATTTTTGAGGAGCTATGAGATTTGCAGGTGCATTTGTAGAGTTTCCACTCAGTTTCAACTAGGTGGCTATGTGCACATGATGTCTTTTTTCAGGCGGCTTCCGCCATTGGAATCATTTGAAAACCCTATCAAACATTGCTCAAAAGAATGAACATAAGCAATTCTATGTAAAACTGACTTGCTCTGTCTATGTTGAGGTTTTTGAATATCTTTTGACCACTTCAGGTTTCTAAAAATGCCAAGCGGTTAAAAGAAGTCACATGTCCATTCTTTTAGCGTTTTCCACCAGGAGCATGCTGTGTATTTTACAATACAAATCAGTGGAAAAGCTCAATACATGCCTGGACTGCAACAAGACTTTTTTTGGAGTGTTTTGCCATTGATTTTGCTTAAAAGAGCTAACTGTTTCTTCATGTTTCAATGGAGTGAAAAATGCGACCAGAAAAAACGACTTCACCGAAACCATGGGAAAACCTTTCAAAAAAGCTGTCTCAAAATTGTCCAGGAAACAACCAAAAAGATGACACAAAAGACGATTCAGGGGAAGAAATGTCCTACATTTCTTGAAAAGTCTTCTGCGTGAAAAACTCATCAAGTTGTCCTGAGTTTAAAAGCCGTCATATGCACATACCAGTTCCTGTTCCAAAAATTAATTAAAAAACTGAGTGTGTGTGCAGTCCAACACGTCAAACAAAACTTGTGGTTTTTGAACTCCTAGTGGTGTTTGGAAAAGTTTTGATCAAAAGTTCCTGAAAAAACCTCAGTGTGAATCTTTAGGTTATTTGCAGATGGAATTTTATTAAGGTATTTAAAAACAATGAGTTTTGCAAGCAGAAACCACTTAGGAAATCACCACTTTATTAGGTACTTCTGGGAAGAGTTTTTATGTCCATGATGTGTTTCCTGGGGATTTTTTGCAGAGTTTGCAATGAGATTTTCATTCTTAAAGCCTTTTTTGCAGATTTTTGATTTGAATGTGCCTAGTTTGGAGTAGTTTTCCTCAGGATCCGCTTCACAGAAGCAACAAGTATTTTTTTTCTTTGCCACCACGTTTTTTTGAAAACCTGAAATGGATGAAAACTCTCCAAGTAATGTAATTATTACGTCTGAACATTTTTTTTCTCAGTATAATAAACCTCAGGAATTAAACTATTCAGTTTCAAAATAACAATTGAACTCACGACCCCTGGTTTACAAGACCAGTGCTCTAACCACTGAGCTATGAAGCCAGCGTCACTTTGCCCCATCTTTTGATCTCTTTTTCAAACAGTGCAATAGCCATTCAGTTGCATTAACCACACAAGTCCTTTCATTTCTAGTTTGAAATCACACTCTTACGTAATGTCCCATCACCAACAAACCAACTACTGCTCTTGCAACGCAAAAGCATGACTTGCAAACATTCTGAAGCTTCAGTTCTAAAACTGACTACCTGTTTATTGGCAATCTGATGTGCAAAAAATGAAATTGGATGGATTGGCAAAGAAGAGACTTCTACTGCTTGCTTAAATAAAATATGTAATTCTTTAAATGACAAAATCACACATCAAGAATAGATGAAGGGTCATTAGACTCCTAAAGCTCTGCTAGAGGTAGCATAAGAAAGGAATTTGACAAACATGTTACCCGAATGTCATATAGGATCAAGGTCTTATCAAGAACTTTTGAAAAGTTTGTCGTAACTTCACATAAAGTCAATCTTGAATTGCACCAACTTTATACCACTGACCAAACATATAAGCAATTTTCATATGAGAGACAAAGAGTTTGTAAGGCTTCAGTAAGAGTCGAACTCACGACCCCAGGTTTACGAGACCAGTGCTCTAACCTCTGAGGTATAAAGCCATTGAAAAGCAACAATTTCTCGAGCAATGTAGGGATTAGTCTGTTAGAGGTTTGGGTACGCTCAGTACCTCCAAAGGATCATTTACTATGCTACATGGGAGAAAAGCAAAGAAACTGTACAAAGATTTTTCTTTAGGTACCAATTTGACATTGACATGGGGAAAATGCATATGAAAACTTACAACCCATACAAGCAATGATTGTAAGATAAGGCTTGGTACAAAAATGTAAAGAGAAGCATGATGATTTATTTATATTTTCAATTGTACCAAATTTAAGAATGATTTCATAAATTTTTTTCAGGTCAGTATTAATCTATGTGCAAATGGAGTTTTATGGAACCATTCAAACAAGATGAGTTTTTCAAGTGGAAACTTTTTATGAAAGCAAATTTTAAAGCAAATCTGCTGTAAAGTCTTTGTCTCCACATAGCATTAGATCTCTGGCCATGATGTTCATTTATATTTTCAATCTTGGCAAATTTAAGAATGATGTCTGAATTTTTTTTGTGTCAGTATTAGGAAATATGCAGATGGAGATTTATTGAGGCATTCAAAAAAGAAGACTTTTTAAAGCAAAAACACCCTTTCATTGGGGAGCTTTTAAAGGAGTTTCAGCTTTATAAAGTGGCTCCTAAAGCACTTTTTAAGAGTTCTTGAAGTGTTTTTGAAGAGTTTTTTTTTCTAAAGCTTTTTCTTTGCAACCTTTTGATTTACAGTGTCTACTTTGGAGAAAATTCCATCAGCAGAATCTGGGCAGAAACTCCAAATTTTTGAGGAGCTATGAGATTTGCAGGTGCATTTGTAGAGTTTCCACTCAGTTTCAACTAGGTGGCTATGTGCACATGATGTCTTTTTTCAGGCGGCTTCCGCCATTGGAATCATTTGAAAACCCTATCAAACATTGCTCAAAAGAATGAACATAAGCAATTCTATGTAAAACTGACTTGCTCTGTCTATGTTGAGGTTTTTGAATGTCTTTTGACCACTTCAGGTTTCTAAAAATGCCAAGCGGTTAAAAGAAGTCACATGTCCATTCTTTTAGCGTTTTCCACCAGGAGCATGCTGTGTATTTTACAATACAAATCAGTGGAAAAGCTCAATACATGCCTGGACTGCAACAAGACTTTTTTTGGAGTGTTTTGCCATTGATTTTGCTTAAAAGAGCTAACTGTTTCTTCATGTTTCAATGGAGTGAAAAATGCGACCAGAAAAAACGACTTCACCGAAACCATGGGAAAACCTTTCAAAAAAGCTGTCTCAAAATTGTCCAGGAAACAACCAAAAAGATGACACAAAAGACGATTCAGGGGAAGAAATGTCCTACATTTCTTGAAAAGTCTTCTGCGTGAAAAACTCATCAAGTTGTCCTGAGTTTAAAAGCCGTCATATGCACATACCAGTTCCTGTTCCAAAAATTAATTAAAAAACTGAGTGTGTGTACAGTCCAACACGTCAAACAAAACTTGTGGTTTTTGAACTCCTAGTGGTGTTTGGAAAAGTTTTGATCAAAAGTTCCTGAAAAAACCTCAGTGTGAATCTTTAGGTTATTTGCAGATGGAATTTTATTAAGGTATTTAAAAACAATGAGTTTTGCAAGCAGAAACCACTTAGGAAATCACCACTTTATTAGGTACTTCTGGGAAGAGTTTTTATGTTCATGATGTGTTTCCTGGGGATTTTTTGCAGAGTTTGCAATGAGATTTTCATTCTTAAAGCCTTTTTTGCAGATTTTTGATTTGAATGTGCCTAGTTTGGAGTAGTTTTCCTCAGGATCCGCTTCACAGAAGCAACAAGTTTTTTTTTTCTTTGCCACCACGTTTTTTTGAAAACCTGAAATGGATGAAAACTCTCCAAGTAATGTAATTATTACGTCTGAACATTTTTTTTCCTCAGTATAATAAACCTCAGGAATTAAACTATTTAGTTTCAAAATAACAATTGAACTCACGACCCCTGGTTTACAAGACAAGCGCTCTAACCACTGAGCTATGAAGCCAGCGTCACTTTGCCCCATCTTTTGATCTCTTTTTCAAACAGTGCAATAGCCATTCAGTTGCATTAACCACACAAGTCCTTTCATTTCTAGTTTGAAATCACACTCTTACGTAATGTCCCATAACCAACAAACCAACTACTGCTCTTGCAACGCAAAAGCATGACTTGCAAACATTCTGAAGCTTCAGTTCTAAAACTGACTACCTGTTTATTGGCAATCTGATGTGCAAAAAATGAAATTGGATGGATTGGCAAAGAAGAGACTTCTACTGCTTGCTTAAATAAAATATGTAATTCTTTAAATGACAAAATCACACATCAAGAATAGATGAAGGGTCATTAGACTCCTAAAGCTCTGCTAGAGGTAGCATAAGAAAGGAATTTGACAAACATGTTACCCGAATGTCATATAGGATCAAGGTCTTATCAAGAACTTTTGAAAAGTTTGTCGTAACTTCACATAAAGTCAATCTTGAATTGCACCAACTTTATACCACTGACCAAACATATAAGCAATTTTCATATGAGAGACAAAGGGTTTGTAAGGCTTCAGTAAGAGTCGAACTCACGACCCCAGGTTTACGAGACCAGTGCTCTAACCTCTGAGCTATAAAGCCATTGAAAAGCAACAATTTCTCGAGCAATGTAGGGATTAGTCTGTTAGAGGTTTGGGTACGCTCAGTACCTCCAAAGGATCATTTACTATGCTACATGGGAGAAAAGCAAAGAAACTGTACAAAGATTTTTCTTTAGGTACCAATTTGACATTGACATGGGAAAAATGCATATGAAAACTTACAACCCATACAAGCAATGATTGTAAGATAAGGCTTGGTACAAAAATGTAAAGAGAAGCATGATGATTTATTTATATTTTCAATTGTACCAAATTTAAGAATGATTTCATAAATTTTTTTCAGGTCAGTATTAATCTATGTGCAAATGGAGTTTTATGGAACCATTCAAACAAGATGAGTTTTTCAAGTGGAAACTTTTTATGAAAGCAAATTTTAAAGCAAATCTGCTGTAAAGTCTTTGTCTCCACATAGCATTAGATCTCTGGCCATGATGTTCATTTATATTTTCAATCTTGGCAAATTTAAGAATGATGTCTGAATTTTTTTTGTGTCAGTATTAGGAAATATGCAGATGGAGATTTATTGAGGCATTCAAAAAAGAAGACTTTTTAAAGCAAAAACACCCTTTCATTGGGGAGCTTTTAAAGGAGTTTCAGCTTTATAAAGTGGCTCCTAAAGCACTTTTTAAGAGTTCTTGAAGTGTTTTTGAAGAGTTTTTTTTTCTAAAGCTTTTTCTTTGCAACCTTTTGATTTACAGTGTCTACTTTGGAGAAAATTCCATCAGCAGAATCTGGGCAGAAACTCCAAATTTTTGAGGAGCTATGAGATTTGCAGGTGCATTTGTAGAGTTTCCACTCAGTTTCAACTAGGTGGCTATGTGCACATGATGTCTTTTTTCAGGCGGCTTCCGCCATTGGAATCATTTGAAAACCCTATCAAACATTGCTCAAAAGAATGAACATAAGCAATTCTATGTAAAACTGACTTGCTCTGTCTATGTTGAGGTTTTTGAATGTCTTTTGACCACTTCAGGTTTCTAAAAATGCCAAGCGGTTAAAAGAAGTCACATGTCCATTCTTTTAGCGTTTTCCACCAGGAGCATGCTGTGTATTTTACAATACAAATCAGTGGAAAAGCTCAATACATGCCTGGACTGCAACAAGACTTTTTTTGGAGTGTTTTGCCATTGATTTTGCTTAAAAGAGCTAACTGTTTCTTCATGTTTCAATGGAGTGAAAAATGCGACCAGAAAAAACGACTTCACCGAAACCATGGGAAAACCTTTCAAAAAAGCTGTCTCAAAATTGTCCAGGAAACAACCAAAAAGATGACACAAAAGACGATTCAGGGGAAGAAATGTCCTACATTTCTTGAAAAGTCTTCTGCGTGAAAAACTCATCAAGTTGTCCTGAGTTTAAAAGCCGTCATATGCACATACCAGTTCCTGTTCCAAAAATTAATTAAAAAACTGAGTGTGTGTACAGTCCAACACGTCAAACAAAACTTGTGGTTTTTGAACTCCTAGTGGTGTTTGGAAAAGTTTTGATCAAAAGTTCCTGAAAAAACCTCAGTGTGAATCTTTAGGTTATTTGCAGATGGAATTTTATTAAGGTATTTAAAAACAATGAGTTTTGCAAGCAGAAACCACTTAGGAAATCACCACTTTATTAGGTACTTCTGGGAAGAGTTTTTATGTTCATGATGTGTTTCCTGGGGATTTTTTGCAGAGTTTGCAATGAGATTTTCATTCTTAAAGCCTTTTTTGCAGATTTTTGATTTGAATGTGCCTAGTTTGGAGTAGTTTTCCTCAGGATCCGCTTCACAGAAGCAACAAGTATTTTTTTTCTTTGCCACCACGTTTTTTTGAAAACCTGAAATGGATGAAAACTCTCCAAGTAATGTAATTATTACGTCTGAACATTTTTTTTCCTCAGTATAATAAACCTCAGGAATTAAACTATTTAGTTTCAAAATAACAATTGAACTCACGACCCCTGGTTTACAAGACAAGCGCTCTAACCACTGAGCTATGAAGCCAGCGTCACTTTGCCCCATCTTTTGATCTCTTTTTCAAACAGTGCAATAGCCATTCAGTTGCATTAACCACACAAGTCCTTTCATTTCTAGTTTGAAATCACACTCTTACGTAATGTCCCATAACCAACAAACCAACTACTGCTCTTGCAACGCAAAAGCATGACTTGCAAACATTCTGAAGCTTCAGTTCTAAAACTGACTACCTGTTTATTGGCAATCTGATGTGCAAAAAATGAAATTGGATGGATTGGCAAAGAAGAGACTTCTACTGCTTGCTTAAATAAAATATGTAATTCTTTAAATGACAAAATCACACATCAAGAATAGATGAAGGGTCATTAGACTCCTAAAGCTCTGCTAGAGGTAGCATAAGAAAGGAATTTGACAAACATGTTACCCGAATGTCATATAGGATCAAGGTCTTATCAAGAACTTTTGAAAAGTTTGTCGTAACTTCACATAAAGTCAATCTTGAATTGCACCAACTTTATACCACTGACCAAACATATAAGCAATTTTCATATGAGAGACAAAGGGTTTGTAAGGCTTCAGTAAGAGTCGAACTCACGACCCCAGGTTTACGAGACCAGTGCTCTAACCTCTGAGCTATAAAGCCATTGAAAAGCAACAATTTCTCGAGCAATGTAGGGATTAGTCTGTTAGAGGTTTGGGTACGCTCAGTACCTCCAAAGGATCATTTACTATGCTACATGGGAGAAAAGCAAAGAAACTGTACAAAGATTTTTCTTTAGGTACCAATTTGACATTGACATGGGAAAAATGCATATGAAAACTTACAACCCATACAAGCAATGATTGTAAGATAAGGCTTGGTACAAAAATGTAAAGAGAAGCATGATGATTTATTTATATTTTCAATTGTACCAAATTTAAGAATGATTTCATAAATTTTTTTCAGGTCAGTATTAATCTATGTGCAAATGGAGTTTTATGGAACCATTCAAATAAGATGAGTTTTTCAAGTGGAAACTTTTTATGAAAGCAAATTTTAAAGCAAATCTGCTGTAAAGTCTTTGTCTCCACATAGCATTAGATCTCTGGCCATGATGTTCATTTATATTTTCAATCTTGGCAAATTTAAGAATGATGTCTGAATTTTTTTTGTGTCAGTATTAGGAAATATACAGATGGAGATTTATTGAGGCATTCAAAAAAGAAGACTTTTTAAAGCAAAAACACCCTTTCATTGGGTAGCTTTTAAAGGAGTTTCAGCTTTATAAAGTGGCTCCTAAAGCACTTTTTAAGAGTTCTTGAAGTGTTTTTGAAGAATTTTTTTCTAAAGCTTTTTCTTTGCAACCTTTTAATTTTCAGTGTCTACTTTGGAGAAAATTCCATCAGCAGAATCTGGGCAGAAACTCCAAATTTTTGAGGAGCTATGAGATTTGCAGGTGCATTTGTAGAGTTTCCACTCAGTTTCAACTAGGTGGCTATGTGCACATGATGTCTTTTTTCAGGCGGCTTCCGCCATTGGAATCATTTGAAAACCCTATCAAACATTGCTCAAAAGAATGAACATAAGCAATTCTATGTAAAACTGACTTGCTCTGTCTATGTTGAGGTTTTTGAATGTCTTTTGACCACTTCAGGTTTGTAAAAATGCCAAGCGGTTAAAAGAAGTCACAATGTCCATTCTTTTAGCGTTTTCCACCAGGAGCATGCTGTGTATTTTACAATACAAATCAGTGGAAAAGCTCAATACATGCCTGGACTGCAACAAGACTTTTTTTGGAGTGTTTTGCCATTGATTTTGCTTAAAAGAGCTAACTGTTTCTTCATGTTTCAATGGAGTGAAAAATGCGACCAGAAAAAACGACTTCACCGAAACCATGGGAAAACCTTTCAAAAAAGCTGTCTCAAAATTGTCCAGGAAACAACCAAAAAGATGACACAAAAGACGATTCAGGGGAAAAAATGTCCTACATTTCTTGAAAAGTCTTCTGCGTGAAAAACTCATCAAGTTGTCCTGAGTTTAAAAGCCGTCATATGCACATACCAGTTCCTGTTCCAAAAATTCATTAAAAAACTGAGTGTGTGTGCAGTCCAACACGTCAAACAAAACTTGTGGTTTTTGAACTCCTAGTGGTGTTTGGAAAAGTTTTGATCAAAAGTTCCTGAAAAAACCTCAGTGTGAATCTTTAGGTTATTTGCAGATGGAATTTTATTAAGGTATTTAAAAACAATGAGTTTTGCAAGCAGAAACCACTTAGGAAATCACCACTTTATTAGGTACTTCTGGGAAGAGTTTTTATGTCCATGATGTGTTTCCTGGGGATTTTTTGCAGAGTTTGCAATGAGATTTTCATTCTTAAAGCCTTTTTTGCAGATTTTTGATTTGAATGTGCCTAGTTTGGAGTAGTTTTCCTCAGGATCCGCTTCACAGAAGCAACAAGTATTTTTTTTCTTTGCCACCACGTTTTTTTGAAAACCTGAAATGGATGAAAACTCTCCAAGTAATGTAATTATTACGTCTGAACATTTTTTTTCTCAGTATAATAAACCTCAGGAATTAAACTATTCAGTTTCAAAATAACAATTGAACTCACGACCCCTGGTTTACAAGACCAGTGCTCTAACCACTGAGCTATGAAGCCAGCGTCACTTTGCCCCATCTTTTGATCTCTTTTTCAAACAGTGCAATAGCCATTCAGTTGCATTAACCACACAAGTCCTTTCATTTCTAGTTTGAAATCACACTCTTACGTAATGTCCCATCACCAACAAACCAACTACTGCTCTTGCAACGCAAAAGCATGACTTGCAAACATTCTGAAGCTTCAGTTCTAAAACTGACTACCTGTTTATTGGCAATCTGATGTGCAAAAAATGAAATTGGATGGATTGGCAAAGAAGAGACTTCTACTGCTTGCTTAAATAAAATATGTAATTCTTTAAATGACAAAATCACACATCAAGAATAGATGAAGGGTCATTAGACTCCTAAAGCTCTGCTAGAGGTAGCATAAGAAAGGAATTTGACAAACATGTTACCCGAATGTCATATAGGATCAAGGTCTTATCAAGAACTTTTGAAAAGTTTGTCGTAACTTCACATAAAGTCAATATTGAATCGCACCAACTTTATACCACTGACCAAACATATAAGCAATTTTCATATGAGAGACAAAGAGTTTGTGAGAGTCGAGCTCACGACCCCTGGTTTACGAGACCAGTGCTCTAACCTCTGAGCTATAAAGCCATTGAAAAGCAACAATTTCTCGAGCAATGTAGGGATTAGTCTGTTAGAGGTTTGGGTACGCTCAGTACCTCCAAAGGATCATTTACTATGCTACATGGGAGAAAAGCAAAGAAACTGTACAAAGATTTTTCTTTAGGTACCAATTTGACATTGACATGGGAAAAATGCATATGAAAACTTACAACCCATACAAGCAATGATTGTACGATAAGGCTTGGTACAAAAATGTAAAGAGAAGCATGATGATTTATTTATATTTTCAATTGTACCAAATTTAAGAACGATTTCATAAATTTTTTTCAGGTCAGTATTAATCTATGTGCAAATGGAGTTTTATGGAACCATTCAAACAAGATGAGTTTTTCAAGTGGAAACTTTTTATGAAAGCAAATTTTAAAGCAAATCTGCTCTAAAGTCTTTGTCTCCACATAGCATTAGATCTCTGGCCATGATGTTCATTTATATTTTCAATCTTGGCAAATTTAAGAATGATGTCTGAATTTTTTTTGTGTCAGTATTAGGAAATATGCAGATGGAGATTTATTGAGGCATTCAAAAAAGAAGACTTTTTAAAGCAAAAACACCCTTTCATTGGGGAGCTTTTAAAGGAGTTTCAGCTTTATAAAGTGGCTCCTAAAGCACTTTTTAAGAGTTCTTGAAGTGTTTTTGAAGAGTTTTTTTTTCTAAAGCTTTTTCTTTGCAACCTTTTGATTTACAGTGTCTACTTTGGAGAAAATTCCATCAGCAGAATCTGGGCAGAAACTCCAAATTTTTGAGGAGCTATGAGATTTGCAGGTGCATTTGTAGAGTTTCCACTCAGTTTCAACTAGGTGGCTATGTGCACATGATGTCTTTTTTCAGGCGGCTTCCGCCATTGGAATCATTTGAAAACCCTATCAAACATTGCTCAAAAGAATGAACATAAGCAATTCTATGTAAAACTGACTTGCTCTGTCTATGTTGAGGTTTTTGAATGTCTTTTGACCACTTCAGGTTTCTAAAAATGCCAAGCGGTTAAAAGAAGTCACATGTCCATTCTTTTAGCGTTTTCCACCAGGAGCATGCTGTGTATTTTACAATACAAATCAGTGGAAAAGCTCAATACATGCCTGGACTGCAACAAGACTTTTTTTGGAGTGTTTTGCCATTGATTTTGCTTAAAAGAGCTAACTGTTTCTTCATGTTTCAATGGAGTGAAAAATGCGACCAGAAACATGTTACCCGAATGTCATATAGGATCAAGGTCTTATCAAGAACTTTTGAAAAGTTTGTCGTAACTTCACATAAAGTCAATATTGAATCGCACCAACTTTATACCACTGACCAAACATATAAGCAATTTTCATATGAGAGACAAAGAGTTTGTGAGAGTCGAGCTCACGACCCCTGGTTTACGAGACCAGTGCTCTAACCTCTGAGCTATAAAGCCATTGAAAAGCAACAATTTCTCGAGCAATGTAGGGATTAGTCTGTTAGAGGTTTGGGTACGCTCAGTACCTCCAAAGGATCATTTACTATGCTACATGGGAGAAAAGCAAAGAAACTGTACAAAGATTTTTCTTTAGGTACCAATTTGACATTGACATGGGAAAAATGCATATGAAAACTTACAACCCATACAAGCAATGATTGTACGATAAGGCTTGGTACAAAAATGTAAAGAGAAGCATGATGATTTATTTATATTTTCAATTGTACCAAATTTAAGAACGATTTCATAAATTTTTTTCAGGTCAGTATTAATCTATGTGCAAATGTAGTTTTATGGAACCATTCAAATAAGATGAGTTTTTCAAGTGGAAACTTTTTATGAAAGCAAATTTTAAAGCAAATCTGCTGTAAAGTCTTTGTCTCCACATAGCATTAGATCTCTGGCCATGATGTTCATTTATATTTTCAATCTTGGCAAATTTAAGAATGATGTCTGAATTTTTTTTGTGTCAGTATTAGGAAATATACAGATGGAGATTTATTGAGGCATTCAAAAAAGAAGACTTTTTAAAGCAAAAACACCCTTTCATTGGGTAGCTTTTAAAGGAGTTTCAGCTTTATAAAGTGGCTCCTAAAGCACTTTTTAAGAGTTCTTGAAGTGTTTTTGAAGAATTTTTTTCTAAAGCTTTTTCTTTGCAACCTTTTAATTTTCAGTGTCTACTTTGGAGAAAATTCCATCAGCAGAATCTGGGCAGAAACTCCAAATTTTTGAGGAGCTATGAGATTTGCAGGTGCATTTGTAGAGTTTCCACTCAGTTTCAACTAGGTGGCTATGTGCACATGATGTCTTTTTTCAGGCGGCTTCCGCCATTGGAATCATTTGAAAACCCTATCAAACATTGCTCAAAAGAATGAACATAAGCAATTCTATGTAAAACTGACTTGCTCTGTCTATGTTGAGGTTTTTGAATGTCTTTTGACCACTTCAGGTTTGTAAAAATGCCAAGCGGTTAAAAGAAGTCACAATGTCCATTCTTTTAGCGTTTTCCACCAGGAGCATGCTGTGTATTTTACAATACAAATCAGTGGAAAAGCTCAATACATGCCTGGACTGCAACAAGACTTTTTTTGGAGTGTTTTGCCATTGATTTTGCTTAAAAGAGCTAACTGTTTCTTCATGTTTCAATGGAGTGAAAAATGCGACCAGAAAAAACGACTTCACCGAAACCATGGGAAAACCTTTCAAAAAAGCTGTCTCAAAATTGTCCAGGAAACAACCAAAAAGATGACACAAAAGACGATTCAGGGGAAGAAATGTCCTACATTTCTTGAAAAGTCTTCTGCGTGAAAAACTCATCAAGTTGTCCTGAGTTTAAAAGCCGTCATATGCACATACCAGTTCCTGTTCCAAAAATTCATTAAAAAACTGAGTGTGTGTGCAGTCCAACACGTCAAACAAAACTTGTGGTTTTTGAACTCCTAGTGGTGTTTGGAAAAGTTTTGATCAAAAGTTCCTGAAAAAACCTCAGTGTGAATCTTTAGGTTATTTGCAGATGGAATTTTATTAAGGTATTTAAAAACAATGAGTTTTGCAAGCAGAAACCACTTAGGAAATCACCACTTTATTAGGTACTTCTGGGAAGAGTTTTTATGTCCATGATGTGTTTCCTGGGGATTTTTTGCAGAGTTTGCAATGAGATTTTCATTCTTAAAGCCTTTTTTGCAGATTTTTGATTTGAATGTGCCTAGTTTGGAGTAGTTTTCCTCAGGATCCGCTTCACAGAAGCAACAAGTATTTTTTTTCTTTGCCACCACGTTTTTTTGAAAACCTGAAATGGATGAAAACTCTCCAAGTAATGTAATTATTACGTCTGAACATTTTTTTTCTCAGTATAATAAACCTCAGGAATTAAACTATTCAGTTTCAAAATAACAATTGAACTCACGACCCCTGGTTTACAAGACCAGTGCTCTAACCACTGAGCTATGAAGCCAGCGTCACTTTGCCCCATCTTTTGATCTCTTTTTCAAACAGTGCAATAGCCATTCAGTTGCATTAACCACACAAGTCCTTTCATTTCTAGTTTGAAATCACACTCTTACGTAATGTCCCATCACCAACAAACCAACTACTGCTCTTGCAACGCAAAAGCATGACTTGCAAACATTCTGAAGCTTCAGTTCTAAAACTGACTACCTGTTTATTGGCAATCTGATGTGCAAAAAATGAAATTGGATGGATTGGCAAAGAAGAGACTTCTACTGCTTGCTTAAATAAAATATGTAATTCTTTAAATGACAAAATCACACATCAAGAATAGATGAAGGGTCATTAGACTCCTAAAGCTCTGCTAGAGGTAGCATAAGAAAGGAATTTGACAAACATGTTACCCGAATGTCATATAGGATCAAGGTCTTATCAAGAACTTTTGAAAAGTTTGTCGTAACTTCACATAAAGTCAATATTGAATCGCACCAACTTTATACCACTGACCAAACATATAAGCAATTTTCATATGAGAGACAAAGAGTTTGTGAGAGTCGAGCTCACGACCCCTGGTTTACGAGACCAGTGCTCTAACCTCTGAGCTATAAAGCCATTGAAAAGCAACAATTTCTCGAGCAATGTAGGGATTAGTCTGTTAGAGGTTTGGGTACGCTCAGTACCTCCAAAGGATCATTTACTATGCTACATGGGAGAAAAGCAAAGAAACTGTACAAAGATTTTTCTTTAGGTACCAATTTGACATTGACATGGGAAAAATGCATATGAAAACTTACAACCCATACAAGCAATGATTGTACGATAAGGCTTGGTACAAAAATGTAAAGAGAAGCATGATGATTTATTTATATTTTCAATTGTACCAAATTTAAGAACGATTTCATAAATTTTTTTCAGGTCAGTATTAATCTATGTGCAAATGGAGTTTTATGGAACCATTCAAACAAGATGAGTTTTTCAAGTGGAAACTTTTTATGAAAGCAAATTTTAAAGCAAATCTGCTCTAAAGTCTTTGTCTCCACATAGCATTAGATCTCTGGCCATGATGTTCATTTATATTTTCAATCTTGGCAAATTTAAGAATGATGTCTGAATTTTTTTTGTGTCAGTATTAGGAAATATGCAGATGGAGATTTATTGAGGCATTCAAAAAAGAAGACTTTTTAAAGCAAAAACACCCTTTCATTGGGGAGCTTTTAAAGGAGTTTCAGCTTTATAAAGTGGCTCCTAAAGCACTTTTTAAGAGTTCTTGAAGTGTTTTTGAAGAGTTTTTTTTTCTAAAGCTTTTTCTTTGCAACCTTTTGATTTACAGTGTCTACTTTGGAGAAAATTCCATCAGCAGAATCTGGGCAGAAACTCCAAATTTTTGAGGAGCTATGAGATTTGCAGGTGCATTTGTAGAGTTTCCACTCAGTTTCAACTAGGTGGCTATGTGCACATGATGTCTTTTTTCAGGCGGCTTCCGCCATTGGAATCATTTGAAAACCCTATCAAACATTGCTCAAAAGAATGAACATAAGCAATTCTATGTAAAACTGACTTGCTCTGTCTATGTTGAGGTTTTTGAATGTCTTTTGACCACTTCAGGTTTCTAAAAATGCCAAGCGGTTAAAAGAAGTCACATGTCCATTCTTTTAGCGTTTTCCACCAGGAGCATGCTGTGTATTTTACAATACAAATCAGTGGAAAAGCTCAATACATGCCTGGACTGCAACAAGACTTTTTTTGGAGTGTTTTGCCATTGATTTTGCTTAAAAGAGCTAACTGTTTCTTCATGTTTCAATGGAGTGAAAAATGCGACCAGAAAAAAAGACTTCACCGAAACCATGGGAAAACCTTTCAAAAAAGCTGTCTCAAAATTGTCCAGGAAACAACCAAAAAGATGACACAAAAGACGATTCAGGGGAAGAAATGTCCTACATTTCTTGAAAAGTCTTCTGCGTGAAAAACTCATCAAGTTGTCCTGAGTTTAAAAGCCGTCATATGCACATACCAGTTCCTGTTCCAAAAATTCATTAAAAAACTGAGTGTGTGTGCAGTCCAACACGTCAAACAAAACTTGTGGTTTTTGAACTCCTAGTGGTGTTTGGAAAAGTTTTGATCAAAAGTTCCTGAAAAAACCTCAGTGTGAATCTTTAGGTTATTTGCAGATGGAATTTTATTAAGGTATTTAAAAACAATGAGTTTTGCAAGCAGAAACCACTTAGGAAATCACCACTTTATTAGGTACTTCTGGGAAGAGTTTTTATGTCCATGATGTGTTTCCTGGGGATTTTTTGCAGAGTTTGCAATGAGATTTTCATTCTTAAAGCCTTTTTTGCAGATTTTTGATTTGAATGTGCCTAGTTTGGAGTAGTTTTCCTCAGGATCCGCTTCACAGAAGCAACAAGTATTTTTTTTCTTTGCCACCACGTTTTTTTGAAAACCTGAAATGGATGAAAACTCTCCAAGTAATGTAATTATTACGTCTGAACATTTTTTTTCTCAGTATAATAAACCTCAGGAATTAAACTATTCAGTTTCAAAATAACAATTGAACTCACGACCCCTGGTTTACAAGACCAGTGCTCTAACCACTGAGCTATGAAGCCAGCGTCACTTTGCCCCATCTTTTGATCTCTTTTTCAAACAGTGCAATAGCCATTCAGTTGCATTAACCACACAAGTCCTTTCATTTCTAGTTTGAAATCACACTCTTACGTAATGTCCCATCACCAACAAACCAACTACTGCTCTTGCAACGCAAAAGCATGACTTGCAAACATTCTGAAGCTTCAGTTCTAAAACTGACTACCTGTTTATTGGCAATCTGATGTGCAAAAAATGAAATTGGATGGATTGGCAAAGAAGAGACTTCTACTGCTTGCTTAAATAAAATATGTAATTCTTTAAATGACAAAATCACACATCAAGAATAGATGAAGGGTCATTAGACTCCTAAAGCTCTGCTAGAGGTAGCATAAGAAAGGAATTTGACAAACATGTTACCCGAATGTCATATAGGATCAAGGTCTTATCAAGAACTTTTGAAAAGTTTGTCGTAACTTCACATAAAGTCAATATTGAATCGCACCAACTTTATACCACTGACCAAACATATAAGCAATTTTCATATGAGAGACAAAGAGTTTGTGAGAGTCGAGCTCACGACCCCTGGTTTACGAGACCAGTGCTCTAACCTCTGAGCTATAAAGCCATTGAAAAGCAACAATTTCTCGAGCAATGTAGGGATTAGTCTGTTAGAGGTTTGGGTACGCTCAGTACCTCCAAAGGATCATTTACTATGCTACATGGGAGAAAAGCAAAGAAACTGTACAAAGATTTTTCTTTAGGTACCAATTTGACATTGACATGGGAAAAATGCATATGAAAACTTACAACCCATACAAGCAATGATTGTACGATAAGGCTTGGTACAAAAATGTAAAGAGAAGCATGATGATTTATTTATATTTTCAATTGTACCAAATTTAAGAATGATTTCATAAATTTTTTTCAGGTCAGTATTAATCTATGTGCAAATGGAGTTTTATGGAACCATTCAAGCAAGATGAGTTTGTCAAGTGGAAACTTTTTATGAAAGCAAATTTTAAAGCAAATCTGCTCTAAAGTCTTTGTCTCCACATAGCATTAGATCTCTGGCCATGATGTTCATTTATATTTTCAATCTTGGCAAATTTAAGAATGATGTCTGAATTTTTTTTGTGTCAGTATTAGGAAATATGCAGATGGAGATTTATTGAGGCATTCAAAAAAGAAGACTTTTTAAAGCAAAAACACCCTTTCATTGGGGAGCTTTTAAAGGAGTTTCAGCTTTATAAAGTGGCTCCTAAAGCACTTTTTAAGAGTTCTTGAAGTGTTTTTGAAGAGTTTTTTTCTAAAGCTTTTTCTTTGCAACCTTTTAATTTTCAGTGTCTACTTTGGAGAAAATTCCATCAGCAGAATCTGGGCAGAAACTCCAAATTTTTGAGGAGCTATGAGATTTGCAGGTGCATTTGTAGAGTTTCCACTCAGTTTCAACTAGGTGGCTATGTGCACATGATGTCTTTTTTCAGGCGGCTTCCGCCATTGGAATCATTTGAAAACCCTATCAAACATTGCTCAAAAGAATGAACATAAGCAATTCTATGTAAAACTGACTTGCTCTGTCTATGTTGAGGTTTTTGAATGTCTTTTGACCACTTCAGGTTTCTAAAAATGCCAAGCGGTTAAAAGAAGTCACATGTCCATTCTTTTAGCGTTTTCCACCAGGAGCATGCTGTGTATTTTACAATACAAATCAGTGGAAAAGCTCAATACATGCCTGGACTGCAACAAGACTTTTTTTGGAGTGTTTTGCCATTGATTTTGCTTAAAAGAGCTAACTGTTTCTTCATGTTTCAATGGAGTGAAAAATGCGACCAGAAAAAAAGACTTCACCGAAACCATGGGAAAACCTTTCAAAAAAGCTGTCTCAAAATTGTCCAGGAAACAACCAAAAAGATGACACAAAAGACGATTCAGGGGAAGAAATGTCCTACATTTCTTGAAAAGTCTTCTGCGTGAAAAACTCATCAAGTTGTCCTGAGTTTAAAAGCCGTCATATGCACATACCAGTTCCTGTTCCAAAAATTCATTAAAAAACTGAGTGTGTGTGCAGTCCAACACGTCAAACAAAACTTGTGGTTTTTGAACTCCTAGTGGTGTTTGGAAAAGTTTTGATCAAAAGTTCCTGAAAAAACCTCAGTGTGAATCTTTAGGTTATTTGCAGATGGAATTTTATTAAGGTATTTAAAAACAATGAGTTTTGCAAGCAGAAACCACTTAGGAAATCACCACTTTATTAGGTACTTCTGGGAAGAGTTTTTATGTCCATGATGTGTTTCCTGGGGATTTTTTGCAGAGTTTGCAATGAGATTTTCATTCTTAAAGCCTTTTTTGCAGATTTTTGATTTGAATGTGCCTAGTTTGGAGTAGTTTTCCTCAGGATCCGCTTCACAGAAGCAACAAGTATTTTTTTTCTTTGCCACCACGTTTTTTTGAAAACCTGAAATGGATGAAAACTCTCCAAGTAATGTAATTATTACGTCTGAACATTTTTTTTCTCAGTATAATAAACCTCAGGAATTAAACTATTCAGTTTCAAAATAACAATTGAACTCACGACCCCTGGTTTACAAGACCAGTGCTCTAACCACTGAGCTATGAAGCCAGCGTCACTTTGCCCCATCTTTTGATCTCTTTTTCAAACAGTGCAATAGCCATTCAGTTGCATTAACCACACAAGTCCTTTCATTTCTAGTTTGAAATCACACTCTTACGTAATGTCCCATCACCAACAAACCAACTACTGCTCTTGCAACGCAAAAGCATGACTTGCAAACATTCTGAAGCTTCAGTTCTAAAACTGACTACCTGTTTATTGGCAATCTGATGTGCAAAAAATGAAATTGGATGGATTGGCAAAGAAGAGACTTCTACTGCTTGCTTAAATTTAATATGTAATTCTTTAAATGACAAAATCACACATCAAGAATAGATGAAGGGTCATTAGACTCCTAAAGCTCTGCTAGAGGTAGCATAAGAAAGGAATTTGACTAACATGTTACCCCAATGTCATATAGGATCAAGGTCTTATCAAGAACTTTTGAATAGGATGTCGTAACTTCACATAAAGTCAATCTTGAATTGCACCAACTTTATACCACTGACCAAACATATAAGCAATTTTCATATGAGAGACAAAGAGTTTGTAAGGCTTCAGTAAGAGTCGAACTCACGACCCCTGGTTTACAAGACCAGTGCTCTAACCTCTGAGCTATAAAGCCATTGAAAAGCAACAATTTCTCGAGCAATGTAGGGATTAGTCTGTTAGAGGTTTGGGTACGCTCAGTACCTCCAAAGGATCATTTACTATGCTACATGGGAGAAAAGCAAAGAAACTGTACAAAGATTTTTCTTTAGGTACCAATTTGACATTGACATGGGAAAAATGCATATGAAAATTTACAACCCATACAAGCAATGATTGTAAGATAAGGCTTGGTACAAAAATGTAAAGAGAAGCATGATGATTTATTTATATTTTCAATTGTACCAAATTTAAGAATGATTTCATAAATTTTTTTCAGGTCAGTATTAATCTATGTGCAAATGGAGTTTTATGGAACCATTCAAACAAGATGAGTTTTTCAAGTGGAAACTTTTTATGAAAGCAAATTTTAAAGCAAATCTGCTCTAAAGTCTTTGTCTCCACATAGCATTAGATCTCTGGCCATGATGTTCATTTATATTTTCAATCTTGGCAAATTTAAGAATGATGTCTGAATTTTTTTTGTGTCAGTATTAGGAAATATGCAGATGGAGATTTATTGAGGCATTCAAAAAAGAAGACTTTTTAAAGCAAAAACACCCTTTCATTGGGGAGCTTTTAAAGGAGTTTCAGCTTTATAAAGTGGCTCCTAAAGCACTTTTTAAGAGTTCTTGAAGTGTTTTTGAAGAGTTTTTTTTTCTAAAGCTTTTTCTTTGCAACCTTTTGATTTACAGTGTCTACTTTGGAGAAAATTCCATCAGCAGAATCTGGGCAGAAACTCCAAATTTTTGAGGAGCTATGAGATTTGCAGGTGCATTTGTAGAGTTTCCACTCAGTTTCAACTAGGTGGCTATGTGCACATGATGTCTTTTTTCAGGCAGCTTCCGCCATTGGAATCATTTGAAAACCCTATCAAACATTGCTCAAAAGAATGAACATAAGCAATTCTATGTAAAACTGACTTGCTCTGTCTATGTTGAGGTTTTTGAATGTCTTTTGACCACTTCAGGTTTCTAAAAATGCCAAGCGGTTAAAAGAAGTCACATGTCCATTCTTTTAGCGTTTTCCACCAGGAGCATGCTGTGTATTTTACAATACAAATCAGTGGAAAAGCTCAATACATGCCTGGACTGCAACAAGACTTTTTTTGGAGTATTTTGCCATTGATTTTGCTTAAAAGAGCTAACTGTTTCTTCATGTTTCAATGGAGTGAAAAATGCGACCAGAAAAAAAGACTTCACCGAAACCATGGGAAAACCTTTCAAAAAAGCTGTCTCAAAATTGTCCAGGAAACAACCAAAACGATGACACAAAAGACGATTCAGGGGAAGAAATGTCCTACATTTCTTGAAAAGTCTTCTGCGTGAAAAACTCATCAAGTTGTCCTGAGTTTAAAAGCCGTCATATGCACATACCAGTTCCTGTTCCAAAAATTCATTAAAAAACTGAGTGTGTGTGCAGTCCAACACGTCAAACAAAACTTGTGGTTTTTGAACTCCTAGTGGTGTTTGGAAAAGTTTTGATCAAAAGTTCCTGAAAAAACCTCAGTGTGAATCTTTAGGTTATTTGCAGATGGAATTTTATTAAGGTATTTAAAAACAATGAGTTTTGCAAGCAGAAACCACTTAGGAAATCACCACTTTATTAGGTACTTCTGGGAAGAGTTTTTATGTTCATGATGTGTTTCCTGGGGATTTTTTGCAGAGTTTGCAATGAGATTTTCATTCTTAAAGCCTTTTTTGCAGATTTTTGATTTGAATGTGCCTAGTTTGGAGTAGTTTTCCTCAGGATCCGCTTCACAGAAGCAGCAAGTATTTTTTTTCTTTGCCACCACGTTTTTTTGAAAACCTGAAATGGATGAAAACTCTCCAAGTAATGTAATTATTACGTCTGAACCTTTTTTTTCTCAGTATAATAAACCTCAGGAATTAAACTATTCAGTTTCAAAATAACAATTGAACTCACGACCCCTGGTTTACAAGACCAGTGCTCTAACCACTGAGCTATGAAGCCAGCGTCACTTTGCCCCATCTTTTGATCTCTTTTTCAAACAGTGCAATAGCCATTCAGTTGCATTAACCACACAAGTCTTTTCATTTCTAGCTTGAAATCACACTCTTAGCGTAATGTCCCATCACCAACAAACCAACTACTGCTCTTGCAACGCAAAAGCATGACTTGCAAACATTCTGAAGCTTCAGTTCTAAAACTGACTACCTGTTTATTGACAATCTGATGTGCAAAAAATGAAATTGGATGGATTGGCAAAGAAGAGACTTCTACTGCTTGCTTAAATAAAATATGTAATTCTTTAAATGACAAAATCACACATCAAGAATAGATGAAGGGTCATTAGTAGTGTTGAGCGATACCTTCCGATATCGGAAAGTATCGGTATCGGTTGGGATCGGCCGATATTCAAAAAATATCGGATATCGCCGATACCGATCCCCGATCCCAATGCAAGTCAATGGGACCAAAATATCGGAATTAAAATAAACCCTTTCTTTCCTTGTAGGTTCATTCTACATCAAGGAAAACAACTAAGAATAATGTAGGATGTATTGTGGGAGGTGGCGGAGACATTAAAGGCAATGAGGTTTAGCCCAATCAAATAGAATAGCATGTTTTTTTGTTTTTTTAAGACGTTCGGAGTGAAAAAGATATTGAGTATGTAAATTTTTTTTTATTTTGTCAGATATTGATGTTTCACTATTCCACGCCCTTCCCCTTCTTTTTTTTTCTTTTTTTTTTTACTTTTCCCACACTTTCATCTTCATCATCATCAGCATCTTTGACATCAACTTCTTCTTCACCTTATTCATCTTCTTCTTCATCTTCTACCTATTTTTTTTTTTTATTACATTCTTCATATTCATTTTATTCAACTACTATTATTCTTCCTATTCTACATATTCTTTTTATTCCACTGTTATTATTCTTCCTATTCTACTTCTTCATCATATTCTCATTTGTGACAGGCATTCCCGTAGTTGTTATCTATAAAAGTTGGAAGATTACACCTTCCGTTCTGCCAGTCACAAAAGTTACATTTGTCCGCGTTCAGTTTGGCCTGCAGCATCAGGCTTTATCCAGGGGCACCACGAGGAGGAACGGACTCACCCCCATACACTGCTTAGTCTTCTTCTGCATATAATTTAGATAATATCTTTTGCTCTGATATTAAGTCTTATGCTTAATGTTCTTCTGCTCTTTGTTCTGCAGCCTCTTGTTCTTCTGCTTCTCGGTCTTCCATGTCGTCGTCTCCAGGGTCGTCGTCTCCAGTGTCGTCATCTCCGCCGTCGTCGTCTCAGCCGTCGTCGTCTCCGCCGTCGTCATCTCCGCCGTCGTCGTCTCCGCCGTCGTCATCGGGGTGGTCTTCCGGGTCGTCGTCGTCGTCATCGGGGTGGTCTTCCGGGTCGTCGTCATCGGGGTGGTCTTCCGGGTCGTCGACTTTAGGGTCTTAAACTTGGAAATGTAGCAGAAGGTACAAGAAGGCTGAGAAAATGCCAAGAACCAGCTGATGGAACTGGAACTCGGATGGCTACCCGAAGGTTCAAGAGCCTATGGAACTACCGAGGACCAGCTGACGTTACTGGAACCCGGTTACTAAGCAGGAGGTACCCGTGCTAAAAAGCACTACCAAGGACCGCCTGGCGTTGGCGGAACTCGGATACCCAGAAGGAGGCACCTAAGCCAAAGGCTCTGCCCGGAACCAGCTGACGTTACTGGAACCAGGATGGGGAGCAGAAGGTACAAGAGCAAAAGACACTGCCGAGAACCAGCTGACGGTACTGGAACCCGGATGGGTAGCCGAAGGTCCAAGAGCCAATGGAACTACCGAGGACCAGCTGACGTTACTGGAACCCGGTTACTAAGCAGGAGGTGCCCGTGCCTGAAAGCACTACCAAGGACCACCTGACGTTGGTGGAACTTGGATACCCAGAAGGAGGCACCTAAGCCAAAGGCTCTGCCCGGAACCAGCTGACGGTACTGGAACCAGGATGGGGAGCAGAAGGTACAAGAGCAAAAGACACTGCCGAGAACCAGCTGACGGTGCTGGAACCAGGTGGTGGACCCGAAGGCCCACAGGAGAGGAGAGAACAGCTAGGCCGCGAGGCAGCCGCAGTTACCGAACTCCAACAGTCCTACAGGGGGAGCTGGGCCTACTGGCACTACAGAACCAGCCTTGACTACCAGTTCACGCAGCCCACATAGGAAGCTCCTAAACTGGAGGCACCCTGGAGTTGGCTAACCCGACTGCAACACGACGGGGCAAGCATAGGCGTCTCAGCGAGCTTGACACAACCCGGAAACAGCTGACGGTGCTGAAACCAGGCTTGGCACGAGGGAGTACCTGTGACAAGAACACTGCCGAGAACCAGCTGGCGGTGCTGGAACCCAGATGCGTTGCCCCAGTGTGCAAGAGCCAATGGCACGACCGAGGACCAGCTGGCGGTTCTGGAACCCGGTTACTAAGCTGTAGGTGCCCGCGCTTAAAAGCACTACCAAGGACCGCCTGACGTTGGCGGAACTCGGATACCCAGGAGGAGGCACCTAAGCCAAAGGCTCGGCCTGGAACCAGCTGACGGTGCTGGAACCAGGTGGTGGACCACAAGGCCCACAGGAGAGGAGAGAACAGCTAGGCCGCGAGGCAGCCGCAGTTACCGAACCCCAACAGTCCTACAGGGGGAGCTGGGCCTACTGGCACTACAGAACCAGCCTTGACTACCAGTTCACGCAGCCCACATAGGAAGCCAATGGCACGACCGAGGACCAGCTGGCGGTGCTGGAACCCGGTTACTAAGCTGTAGGTGCCCGCGCTTAAAAGCACTACCAAGGACCGCCTGACGTTGGCTGAACTCGGATACCCAGGAGGAGGCACCTAAGCCAAAGGCTCGGCCTGGAACCAGCTGACGGTGCTGGAACCAGGTGGTGGACCCCAAGGCCCACAGGAGAGGAGAGAACAGCTAGGCCGCGAGGCAGCCGCAGTTACCGAACCCCAACAGTCCTACAGGGGGAGCTGGGCCTACTGGCACTACAGAACCAGCCTTGACTACCAGTTCACGCAGCCCACATAGGAAGCTCCTAAACTGGAGGCACCCTGGAGTTGGCTAACCCGACCGCACCACGACGGGGCAAGCATAGGCGTCTCAGTGAGCTTGACACAACCCGGAAACAGCTGACGGTGCTGAAACCAGGCTTGGCACGAGGGAGTACCTGTGACAAGAACACTGCCGAGAACCAGCTGGCGGTGCTGGAACCCAGATGCGTTGCCCCAGTGTGCAAGAGCCAATGGCACGACCGAGGACCAGCTGGCGGTGCTGGAACCCGGTTACTAAGCTGTAGGTGCCCGCGCTTAAAAGCACTACCAAGGACCGCCTGACGTTGGCGGAACTCGGATACCCAGGAGGAGGCACCTAAGCCAAAGGCTCGGCCTGGAACCAGCTGACGGTGCTGGAACCAGGTGGTGGACCCCAAGGCCCACAGGAGAGGAGAGAACAGCTAGGCCGCGAGGCAGCCGCAGTTACCGAACCCCAACAGTCCTACAGGGGGAGCTGGGCCTACTGACACTACAGAACCAGCCTTGACTACCAGTTCACGCAGCCCACATAGGAAGCTCCTAAACTGGAGGCACCCTGGAGTTGGCTAACCCGACCGCACCACGACGGGGCAAGCATAGGCGTCTCAGTGAGCTTGACACAACCCGGAAACAGCTGACGGTGCTGAAACCAGGCTTGGCACGAGGGAGTACCTGTGACAAGAACACTGCCGAGAACCAGCTGGCGGTGCTGGAACCCAGATGCGTTGCCCCAGTGTGCAAGAGCCAATGGCACGACCGAGGACCAGCTGGCGGTGCTGGAACCCGGTTACTAAGCTGTAGGTGCCCGCGCTTAAAAGCACTACCAAGGACCGCCTGACGTTGGCGGAACTCGGATACCCAGGAGGAGGCACCTAAGCCAAAGGCTCGGCCTGGAACCAGCTGACGGTGCTGGAACCAGGTGGTGGACCCCAAGGCCCACAGGAGAGGAGAGAACAGCTAGGCCGCGAGGCAGCCGCAGTTACCGAACCCCAACAGTCCTACAGGGGGAGCTGGGCCTACTGGCACTACAGAACCAGCCTTGACTACCAGTTCACGCAGGCCACATAGGAAGCTCCTAAACTGGAGGCACCCTGGAGTTGGCTAACCCGACCGCACCACGACGGGGCAAGCATAGGCGTCTCAGTGAGCTTGACACAACCCGGAAACAGCTGACGGTGCTGAAACCAGGCTTGGCACGAGGGAGTACCTGTGACAAGAACACTGCCGAGAACCAGCTGGCGGTGCTGGAACCCAGATGCGTTGCCCCAGTGTGCAAGAGCCAATGGCACGACCGAGGACCAGCTGGCGGTGCTGGAACCCGGTTACTAAGCTGTAGGTGCCCGCGCTTAAAAGCACTACCAAGGACCGCCTGACGTTGGCGGAACTCGGATACCCAGGAGGAGGCACCTAAGCCAAAGGCTCGGCCTGGAACCAGCTGACGGTGCTGGAACCAGGTGGTGGACCCCAAGGCCCACAGGAGAGGAGAGAACAGCTAGGCCGCGAGGCAGCCGCAGTTACCGAACCCCAACAGTCCTACAGGGGGAGCTGGGCCTACTGGCACTACAGAACCAGCCTTGACTACCAGTTCACGCAGCCCACATAGGAAGCTCCTAAACTGGAGGCACCCTGGAGTTGGCTAACCCGACCGCACCACGACGGGGCAAGCATAGGCGTCTCAGTGAGCTTGACACAACCCGGAAACAGCTGACGGTGCTGAAACCAGGCTTGGCACGAGGGAGTACCTGTGACAAGAACACTGCCGAGAACCAGCTGGCGGTGCTGGAACCCAGATGCGTTGCCCCAGTGTGCAAGAGCCAATGGCACGACCGAGGACCAGCTGGCGGTGCTGGAACCCGGTTACTAAGCTGTAGGTGCCCGCGCTTAAAAGCACTACCAAGGACCGCCTGACGTTGGCGGAACTCGGATACCCAGGAGGAGGCACCTAAGCCAAAGGCTCGGCCTGGAACCAGCTGACGGTGCTGGAACCAGGTGGTGGACCCCAAGGCCCACAGGAGAGGAGAGAACAGCTAGGCCGCGAGGCAGCCGCAGTTACCGAACCCCAACGGTCCTACAGGGGGAGCTGGGCCTACTGGCAATACAGAACCAGCCTTGACTACCAGTTCACGCAGCCCACATAGGAAGCTCCTAAACTGGAGGCACCCTGGAGTTGGCTAACCCGACCGCACCACGACGGGGCAAGCATAGGCGTCTCAGTGAGCTTGACACAACCCGGAAACAGCTGACGGTGCTGAAACCAGGCTTGGCACGAGGGAGTACCTGTGACAAGAACACTGCCGAGAACCAGCTGGCGGTGCTGGAACTCAGATGCGTTGCCTATTAAAGATTGTCTTCCTAGAGCCCCAACTAGCGGTGTTGGAGCTAAGGGTAAGCAGGGGGAGCAGAGTGTAGGCCGAAGCCTGCACTTGAGGCAGCTTTGTGTCTGCGTTGCGTTTGCAGGACACTTTGACGGCTACACAGTGGGGGAACAGCTGGCGTTGCTGAACCCCACTAACACAATGGCGTGTGTTTTTCTCTGTGCAGCTAGCACTTGCGGTCAAAAACTAGCGATGTTAGAGCCCGTGTTGAAGCAGGAGGAGGAGGAGAGGAGCAGAGTGTAGGCCGAAGCCTATTTGAACCAATTTCAAAGGAAACCTTTAACCCCCCCTCAGGTGTTACAAAGTACAAGAGACACACCTTGTGCAGTATTAATGCTGCACAAGTGAAAGGTTGCTCTATTAATTTGTCTACTTGCACACGCTGAATGAAAGACGTACACAATTTAGCCCATTCTACAGTCAAACTGTAGTGGATGCGTGACTTGGCTTTTTAAGGAGACGCAGCACAGGTGTCCCAAATAACGCCTTGGTGCTTGGCGCAGCTTCCTGAGCGTTGTTATTTGCTGTACAGGAGTCTGCGCTCTTGTGTTATCCCTTGGCAATGCCCTGTTAGAGCTGCCCGTCTTATGACCTCATTTCATGTTGGCCGGTGCGGTTAACGATGGCCATAAATCCCAGACCCACAGTGCCTTTTCATAAAGTCACACTGCGGTGCTGTGATTCGTGGCCTTGAGCAGTAAATATTTTGGCCGCTCACACACGTCCTTACACCTGCTTCAGACTGGGCGGCCTCTGCTGATCCCTTCTCGCATGCCGCGGCCATGAGGCTGCACAGTCTGAAGAAGGCGGAAGGAGATGAGTTAAGACAGGTGAAGATATGCACTGCTCGTGCCCATCAATCACACCCTCGCAGTCAAAATAAGACAATGAGGAGCATTGTTTCAGGCAGGGCGGACGCACAGGCGCAACAAGCCAACCAATGATGTCAGAAGACGGTAAGCGCTACCAAGGGGGGTGCTGCGTATCATTAGAAAGGAAAGTCACACCTCAGGGACAGTGGAATGGTCTCAATGAGACACATTTTGTACGTTTTGAGTTCCACGTGGGCAAGGACAAAAAGTCAGCCACCTTGTACAAATGCAGCAGTACTGCTGTACAAGGTGGCTGTTATACATAGAAACACCTGGGGGTGGGGGGCAGGCTCCCTTCAATTTCAGTTCATGTGCCTGCGTGGCGTTTGCAGGACACGTTGCCAGCTACACAGCAGGGGAACAGCTGGCGGTGCTGAACCCCACTAACACATTGGCTGGTGTTTTTCTCTGTGCAGCTAGCATGTCCGGGCAGAAACTGGCGTTGTTTGAGCCCAGGGTCAGCAGGAGGAGGAGAGGAGCAAAGTGTAGGCCGAAGCCTGCACTGGTGGCAGCTTTTGTTCTGTTGTGCCAGCGTGGCTTGTGCTGGACACGTTGCCGACTACACAGCAGGGGAACAGCTGGCGGTGCTGAACCCCACTAACACATTGGCTGGTGTTTTTCTCTGTGCAGCTAGCATGTCCGGGCAGAAACTGGCGTTGTTTGAGCCCAGGGTCAGCAGGAGGAGGAGAGGAGCAAAGTGTAGGCCGAAGCCTAGTTGAACCAATTTCAAAGGTTACCTTTAACCCCCCCTCAGGTGTTGCAAGGTACAAGAGCCACACCTTGAACAGCATTAATGATGCACAAGTCAAAGGTTGCTCTATTTAATTTTGCTCCTTGCACACGCTGAATTAAACACGTACACTATTTAGCCCATTATACTGTAAAACAGTAGTGGAGGCGTGACTACTAGTCTTTTTAAGGAGACGCAGCACAGGTGTACAAATTTACACCTAGGTGCTGTGCGCAGATTCCTTACCGTTGTTATTTGCAGTACAGGAAACTGCGCTCTTGTGTTATCCCTTGGCAATACCCTGTTAGTGCAGGCCGTCTCATGACCTCATTTCATGTTGGCCGGTGCGGTTAACGATGGCCATAAATCCCAGACCCACAGTGGCTTTTCCTAAAGTCACACTGCGCTGCTGGGATTCGTGGCCTTGTGCAGTAAATATGTTCGCCGCTCACACATGTCCTTACACCTGCTTCAGACTGGGCGGCCTCAGCTGATCCCTTATCGCATGCCGCGGCCATGAGGCCGCACAGTCAGAAGAAGGCGGAAGGAGGGGAGTGAAGACAGGGGAACATATGCACTGCTCGTGCCCATCAATCACACCCTCGCAGTCAAAATATATGAGACAACGGGGGGCGTTGTGTCGGGCAGGGGGGACGCACAGGCACAGCCAGCCAACCAATGATGTCAGGAGACGGGCAGCGCTAACAATGGGGGTGCTGCGTGTCATTAAAAAGGAAAGTCACACCTCAGGGACATTGTAATGGTCTGTAATGAGACACATTTTGTACTTGTTGAGTTCCACGTGTGCAAGGAGAAAAAGTCAGCCACCTTGTACAAATGCAGCAGTACTGCTGTACAAGGTGGCTGTTATACATAGAAACACCTGGGGGGGTGGGGGGCAGGCTCCCTTCAATTTCAGTTCATGTGCCTCCGTGGCGTTTGCAGGACACGTTGCCAGCTACACAGCAGGGGAACAGCTGGCGGTGCTGAACCCCACTAACACATTGGCTGGTGTTTTTCTCTGTGCAGCTAGCATGTCCGGGCAGAAACTGGCATTGTTTGAGCCCAGGGTCAGCAGGAGGAGGAGAGGAGCAAAGTGTAGGCCGAAGCCTGCACTGGTGGCAGCTTTTGGTCAGTTGTGCCAGCGTGGCTTGTGCTGGACACGTTGCCGACTACACAGCAGGGGAACAGCTGGCGTTGCTGAACCCCACTAACACATTGACTGGTGTTTTTCTCTGTGCAGCTAGCAGTTCCGGGCAAAAACTAGCGGTGTTTGAGCCCAGGGTCAGCAGGAGGAGTAGAGGAGCAGAGTGTAGGCCGAAGCCTAGTTGAACCAATTTCAAAGGTTACCTTTAACCCCCCCCTCAGGTGTTGCAAGGTACAAGAGCCACACCTTGAACAGCATTAATGATGCACAAGTCAAAGGTTGCTCTATTTAATTTTGCTCCTTGCACACGCTGAATTAAACACGTACACTATTTAGCCCATTATACTGTAAAACAGTAGTGGAGGCGTGACTACTAGTCTTTTTAAGGAGACGCAGCACAGGTGTACAAATTTACACCTAGGTGCTGTGCGCAGATTCCTTACCGTTGTTATTTGCAGTACAGGAAACTGCGCTCTCCCTTGGCAATACCCTGTTAGTGCAGGCCGTCTCATGACCTCATTTCATGTTGGCCGGTGCGGTTAACGATGGCCATAAATCCCAGACCCACAGTGGCTTTTCCTAAAGTCACACTGCGGTGCTGGGATTCGTGGCCTTGTGCAGTAAATATGTTCGCCGCTCACACATGTCCTTACACCTGCTTCAGACTGGGCGGCCTCAGCTGATCCCTTATCGCATGCCGCGGCCATGAGGCCGCACAGTCAGAAGAAGGCGGAAGGAGGGGAGTGAAGACAGGGGAACATATGCACTGCTCGTGCCCATCAATCACACCCTCGCAGTCAAAATATATGAGACAACGGGGGGCGTTGTGTCGGGCAGGGGGGACGCACAGGCACAGCCAGCCAACCAATGATGTCAGGAGACGGGCAGCGCTAACAATGGGGGTGCTGCGTGTCATTAAAAAGGAAAGTCACACCTCAGGGACATTGTAATGGTCTGTAATGAGACACATTTTGTACTTGTTGAGTTCCACGTGTGCAAGGAGAAAAAGTCAGCCACCTTGTACAAATGCAGCAGTACTGCTGCACAAGGTGGCTGTTGTACATAGAAACACCTGGGGGGGTGGGGGGCAGGCTCCCTTCAATTTCAGTTCATGTGCCTGTGTGGCGTTTGCAGGACACGTTGCCAGCTACACAGCAGGGGAACAGCTGGCGGTGCTGAACCCCACTAACACATTGGTGTTTTTCTCTGTGCAGCTAGCATGTCCGGGCAGAAACTGGCGTTGTTTGAGCCCAGGGTCAGCAGGAGGAGGAGAGGAGCAAAGTGTAGGCCGAAGCCTGCACTGGTGGCAGCTTTTGGTCAGTTGTGCCAGCGTGGCTTGTGCTGGACACGTTGCCGACTACACAGCAGGGGAACAGCTGGCGGTGCTGAACCCCACTAACACATTGGCTGGTGTTTCTCTCTGTGCAGCTAGCATGTCCGGGCAGAAACTGGCGGTGTTTGAGCCCGGGGTCAGCAGGAGGAGGAGAGGAGCAGAGTGTAGGCCGAAGCCTGCACTGGTGGCAGCTTTTGGTCGGTTGTGCCAGCGTGGCTTGTGCTGGACATGATGCCAACTACAAAGCAGGGGAACAGCTGGCGGTGCTGAACCCCACGAACACATTGACTGGTGTTTTTCTCTGTGCAGCTAGCAGTTCCGGGCAGAAACTAGCGGTGTTTGAGCCCAGGGTCAGCAGGAGGAGTAGAGGAGCAGAGTGTAGGCCGAAGCCTAGTTGAACCAATTTCAAAGGTTACCTTTAACCCCCCCCCTCAGGTGTTGCAAGGTACAAGAGCCACACCTTGAACAGCATTAATGATGCACAAGTCAAAGGTTGCTCTATTTAATTTTGCTCCTTGCACACGCTGAATAAAACACGTACACTGTTTAGCCCATTATACTGTCAAACAGTAGTGGAGGCGTGACTACTAGTCTTTTTAAGGAGATGCAGCACAGGTGTCAAAATTTACAACTAGCTGCTGTGCGCAGATTCCTGAGCGTTGTTATTTGCTGTACAGGAGTCTGCGCTATTGGGATCCCTTGGCCATGCGCTGTGAGCGCTTCCTGTCTTCTGACCTCATTTAATGTCGGCCGTTACGGTTAGCGATGGACATGAATCCCAGACCCACAGTGTGTTTTCAAAAAATCACACTGCGTGGCTGGGATTCGTGGCCTTGTTCAGTAAATATGTTTGACGCTCACACATGTCCTTACACCTGCTTCAGACTGGGCGGCCTCATCTGATCCCTTATCGCCTGCCGCGGCCATGAGGACACCCAGTCTGAAGAAGGCGGAAGGAGATGAGTGAACACAGGCAAACATATGCACTGCACATGCCCATCAATCACACCCTCGCTGTTCAAAAAAATAAGACACCGAGGGGCGTTGTTTCGAGCAGGGCAGACGCACAGGCGCAGCCAGCTAACCAATGATGTCAAAAGACGGGCAGCGCTAACAAGGGTGGTGCTGCGTATCATTAGAAAGGAAAGTCACACCTCAGGGACAGTGGAATGGTCTCAATGAGACACATTTTGTACGTGTTGAGTTCCACGTGGGCAAGGAGAAAAAGTCAGCCACCTTGTACAAATGCAGCAGTACTGCTGTACTAGGTGGCTGTTATACATAGAAACACCTGGGGGGGTGGGGCCAGGTTCCCTTTAATTTCAGTTCATGTGCCTGCGTGGCGTTTGCAGGTCACGTTGCCGGCTACACAGCAGGGGAACAGCTGGCGTTGCTGAACCCCACTAACACATTGGCTGGTGTTTTTCTCTGTGCAGCTAGCACTTCCGGGCAAAAACTAGCGGTGTTTGAGCCCAGGGTCAGCAGGAGGAGGAGAGGAGCAGAGTCTAGGCCGAAGCCTGCACTGGTGGCAGCTTTTGTTCTGTTGTGCCAGCGTGGCTTGTGCTGGACACGTTGCCGACTACACAGCAGGGGAACAGCTGGCGGTGCTGAACCCCACTGACACATCACCTAGTGTTTTTTCTGTGTAGACAACACTTCCAGGTGGCAACTGACAGTGTTGAAACCCAGGGAATCAAAGAGGAGCAGAGTGTAGGCCGAAGCCTGCAGTGGAGCAAGTTGAAAGGGAACCTTTAACCCCCCCCCCCAGGCATTTGTTGCTGAAAGAGCCATCTTGTACAGCAGTAATACTGCACATGGAAAATGGTGGCTCCGAAAATTATGCTCCTTGCAAACGTTGAAGTACACACTCATATAATGTGTCCCCTCACACCGTCAAACCATCCCGGAAGTGGGACTTTCCTTTGTAATGTGACACAGCACAGCCGTCATTCCAACCCCCTTGGTGCCGGGCGCCACCTCCTCAACGTTGTTTGGTTCTGTCACGGAGCCCGCGCTGTAATGTTATCCCTTGGCCATGCACAGTTAGCGGTGCCCGTCTTCTGACATCATGTAGGTGTCAGGCTGGCAGTGCCTGTGCGTCCAAGCTGCCCGAGATCCAACCTTGCAGTGTCATCTAATGTAGTCCCACTGCGGGCCAGGGATCCATGGGCATGCGCAGTGCATATCATCGCCTCTCACTCACCTCCTTCCTGCTTCTTCAGACTGTGCGGCGTCACGGCCGTGGCATGCTATTAGGGATCAGCTGACGCCGCCTAGTCTGAAGAAGCGTGAAGAAGGGGAGTGAGAGGCTAGTATATGCACTGCGCATGGCCATGGATACCAGGCCCACTGTGGGATCACATTAGACGACACTGCGAGGTGTGATTTCGGGCAGCGTGGACGCACAGGCGCAGCCAGGACGACAACAAATGATGTCAGAGGACAGGCAGCGCAAACTGTGCATGGCCAAGGGATAACATAACAGCGCAGGGTCCATGACGGAATCAAACAACGCTAAGGAGGCAGCGCACGGTGCCAAGGGGGTAGCAATGATGGCTGTGCTGCGTCACATCACAAAGGAAAGTCCCTCCTCCGGGACGGTTGGACGGTGTGAGGGGACACATTACATGAGTGTGTAGTTCAGCGTTTGCAAGGAGCATAATTTCAAGAGCGACCTTTCCCTTGTGCAGTATTAGTGCTGCACATGGTGGCTCTTTCAGTAACAAACGCCTAGGGGGAGGGGGGGGACAGGTCCCCTTACATTTTAGTTGTGCCAGCGTGGCGGTCGCATGACACGTTGCCGGATACACAGCTGGGGATCAGCTGACGTTACTGAACCCCAATAACAGAGGAGCGACTGTTGACTGTGCACACAGCACTTCCAGGCACCAACTGGCGGTGTTAGAGCCCAGGGACAGCAGGAGGAGCAGATTGGAGGTATTGCCGCACACACAGCTGGGGATCAGCTGACGTTACTGAACCCCAATAACAGAGGAGCGACTGTTGACTGTGCACACAGCACTTCCAGGCACCAACTGGCGGTGTTAGAGCCCAGGGACAGCAGGAGGAGCAGATTGGAGGTATTGCCGCACACACAGCTGGGGATCAGCTGACGTTACTGAACCCCAATAACAGAGGAGCGACTGTTGACTGTGCACACAGCACTTCCAGGCACCAACTGGCGGTGTTAGAGCCCAGGGACAGCAGGAGGAGCAGAGGAACAGAGTGTAGGCCGAAGCCTGATTGGAGCAAGTTGAAAGGAAACCTTTAACCCCCCCCCAAGACGTTTGTAGCTGAAAGAGCCATCTTGTGCAGCACTAAGGATGCAAAAGGAAAAGGTTGCTCTTTTAATTATGCTCCTTGCAAACACCGAAGTAAACACTAAAAATGTGTCCCTTTATACCGTTAAACCGTTCCGGAGGTGCGAATTTCCTTCGTAATGGGACACAGCACAGCTGTCATTCCTATCCCCTTGATGCCGTGCGCTGCCTCCTCAGCGTTGTTTTAAGCTGTCACGGAGCCTGCACTGTTCTGTTAGCCCTTGGCCATGCCCAATTAGCGCTGCCTGTCTTCTGACATAATTTGGTGTCAGGCTGTCAGTGCCTGTGCGTCCACGCTGCTCCAGATCCCACCTCGCAGTCTCGTCTAACGTAATCCCACTGCGGGCCTTGGAACCATGGGCATGCACAGTGCATAACCTCGACTCTCACTCCCCTCCTTCCCTCTTCTTCAGACTGTGCGGTGTCACGGCCGTGGCATGCTAGGGATCAGCTGACGGCGCACAGTCTAAAGAAGGCGGAGGGAAATGAGCGAGAGCCCGAGGGGAAGATATGCACTGCGCATGCCCATGGATCCCAGGCCCGCAGTGTGACTCAATCAGAAGACACTGCGAGGCGGGATCTCGGGCAGCGCGGCCGCACAGGCGCAGCCAGCCTGACACCAAATTATGTCAGAAGACAGGCAGCGCAAATAGCGCATGCCCAAGGGATAACAGAACAGCGCAGGCTCCGTGACAGCTTAAAACAACGCTGAGGAGGCAGCGCATGGCACCAAGGGGGTAGGAATGACGGCTGTGCTGCGTCACATTACGAAGGAAAGTCCCAGCTCCGGGACGGTATAACGGTATCAGTGAACACATTTTATAAGTGTTAAGTTCTGCGTGTGCAAAGAGCTAAAAAAAAAGAGCTACCTTTTCCTTGTGCAGCATTACTGCTGCACAAGATGGCTCTTTCAGTAACAAACGACGGGGGGGGGGGGGGACAGGTTCCCTTACATTTAGGTTGTTGTGCCAGCGTGGCGGTCGCAGGACACATTGCCGGCTACACAGCTGGGGATCAGCTGACGTTACTGAAACCCAATAACACTGGGTCGTATGTTTTTACTGTGCAGCCTGCACTTCTGAGCCGCAACTGGCGGTGTTGGAGCCCAGGAATAGCAGTTCAGGTGGTAGAAAGATGAACACAGCAGGAGACCTGGATGACACCCAATTACTTAATCAGGCAGAGGAGTGGCAAATTCCTGCGAGATCCAGGCCTGGTTCATTTTCAGGAAAGTAAGCCGGTCAACGTTATCGGAGGATAGTCGCATGCGACGGTCTGTTAGTACACCACCTGCGGCACTAAAGACACGTTCCGATAAGACACTAGCCGCAGGGCAAGCCAGCACCTCCAATGCATACTGGCTTAGCTCTGGCCATGTATCCAGCTTAGAGACCCAAAACTTGAACGGGGAAGAGCCGTCTGGGAGTACAGTAAGAGGGCAAGCCATGTAGTCTGTCACCATCTGACGGAACCGTTGCCTCCTGCTGACTGGAGCCGCCGGTGATGGTGTAGACATTTGGGGCGGGCACACAAAAGTGTGCCAGAGTTGTGCCATACTGGGCTTGCCTTGGGCAGAGGCACTGCTTCTGCTCCCTCTTTGGGCAGAGCCTCCCCCACTGCCTCGACGCACTGAGCTGCCTTGTAAAGCACTAGCAGCACTCCTCTCAGTTGGACAGGAGAAGATGATGGAATTCACCAGTGTGTCGTGGTACTCCCGCAATTTACGCTCCCGGGTCAACGCAGGGATGAGGTTTTGGACGTTGTCCCAGTAGCGAGGATCGAGGAGGGTGAATACCCAATAATCAGGCATGTTGAGAATGTGGTCGATGCGGCGGTCGTTTCTCAGGCACTGCAGCATGAAATCCACCATGTGCTGCAGAGTGCCAACTGGCCCAGAAACGCTGTCCCCTGCTTGAGACATGATCTCTGCCCGCTCGTCATCACCCCACCCTCGCTGTACACACTGACCACTGGACAATTGTGTCGCTCCCTCCTCTGGACGGAGCTCTTCCTCCTCCATTGACTCCTCCTCATCCTCCTCACAAATTGGCCCCTGCGTACCCCTTTGTGAGGAACCACGTGGCGCTGACTCTCCAGAAGCTGATGGAAAAGGTGACTCCTCATCCTCCACCTCTTCCACCACATCATCCCTTAACCCTTGCAAAGTTTGCTGAAGCAGGCAGATAAGGGGGACAGTCATGCTGACTAGTGCATCATCTGCACTTGCCATCCGCGTGGAATAATCAAAAGGACGCAAAACCTGGCAGACGTCCTTCATAGTGGCCCACTCTGTGGTTGTGAAGTCTGATCGGCGCTGACTGCGACTTCTTTGCGCCTGATGCAGCTGGTACTCCATAACTGCTTGCTGCTGCTCACACAACCGCTCCAACATATGTAACGTGGAATTCCACCGGGTAGGTAGGTCACATATGATGCGGTGTTCCGGAAGGCGGAATCGGCGCTGCAGAGCAGCAATGCGGGATCTGGCCAAGCTGGAACGCCGCAAGTGAGCATACTCTAGGCGGACCTTGTGCAGCAGGGCATCAAGATCCGGATAATCCCTCAGAAAACTCTGCACAACCAAATTGAGCACATGTGCCAGACATGGGATGTGAGTGAGGTTGCCAAGGGCCAAAGCTGCCACCAGATTTCGGCCATTGTCACACACTACCATGCCTGGCTGGAGATTCGCTGGCAGTAACCACACATCGCTCTCCTGCTTGATGGCATTCCAGAGCTCCTGCGCTGTGTGGCTTCGATGCCCCAATGAAACTAGTTTCAAGACGGCCTGCTGACGTTTGGCCACGGCTGTGCTCATGTCGGTCATAGGTAAACGTTCACGGGTCCATGTGGAGGTGGACTGTGACGGATCCTGCAGAGAGGAATCAGAGGAACTGGTGTAAGAGGAGGAGTCGATGCGTACAGACTGGATTCCTGCAATCCTTGGAGTGGGCAGGACACGTCCTGCGCCACTCGCACGATCTGTACCTGGCTCAACAACATTAACCCAATGGGCAGTGAGGGAAACATATCGCCCCTGTCCATGCTGACTGGTCCACGCATCGGTGGTGAGGTGGACCTTGCTACTGACGGCGTTCAGTAGCGCATGTTTTATGTTTGCCTCAACATGCCTGTGCAGGGCAGGGACAGCCTGCCTGCTGAAGTAAAAGCGGCTGGGCACCTTGTACTGTGGGACTGCCAATGCCATCAAGTCACGGAAGCTGTCAGTCTCCACCAGCCTGAACGAGAGCATTTCCAGGGACAACAGTTTGGCAATGCCTGCATTCAGAGCCTGTGCTCGGGGGTGGTTGGCCGAGAATGCCCGCCTTTTCTCCCATGCCTGGACTACCGATGGCTGTAGAGTAGACTGGGAGTGTGAGGATGACTGGGAAGGTGGTGCTGTGGGTGGAATTACACTAGGTCTCTGGACAACAGTGGAGGAAGAGGCAACACGAGATGAAGAGGTGGTAGCTGCCGCTGTTGGTTGGCCTACGTCTTCACTGTGTTTCTGTAACTCCACCGCGTGCCTGTTCCGCACATGTTTCCACATATTTGTGGTATTGAGGTTGCTGACACTTTTACCTCTTTTTACTTTCTGATGACACAGCTTGCATTTGACAAAACAAATGTCATCTGCAACTGTGTCAAAAAAGGACCAGGCACTGCAAGTCTTGGGAGCGCCCTTTTTGGCTTTGGAAAGAGACAGGCTCCTAACGGGTGCCAAAGTGGAGGCTACAGGCTCCGCAGTCTTCCCCCTCCCTCTCCCTCTTTGGCCCGTAAGGGGAAGCTCTTCCTCAGAGCTGCTCCCACCACCTTCCTGTTCCTCACGCCACGATGGGTCAAGGACCTCATCATCTCCACTACCCTCTGCCACCAACTGCTCCTCCTGGGTAGTCTCGGCAGCACAGTACGCATCAGAAAGCAGCACCTGAGTTTCATCATCAGATGCGTACTGCGCTGTGGTCACCGGAGGCACTGGCCCACCTGCCTCTTCAGAGTCAGAGAGATAAAGCTTTTGGGCATCACTGCACACTGCCTCTTCTTCCATTTCTCCAATGCTGCTTGGCTGGCCCCCTGTTTCCAAGCCAAGAGATTCAGAGAACAGAAGTAGAGACGGCTCCTGTCCTGGGCTCTCTGACTGCCTGGCCAATTTGGCAGGTGGTGAAGAGACAGATGGCTGCTCTCCAGTGCTCTGTGCCTGAGAGGATGTGGCACTAACTGAAGTCGATGCCGAGGCGTTAGTTGCCATCCACCTGACAACGGCTTCAATTTGGTCTTCACGTAGCAGCGGTGCACGGCGCTCTCCGACAAAGCTGCGCATGAAGGACTGTTCCCTGCTGAAACTGAGTGACGACGAGTCACCGGCGCCCGCAGCAGGCACAGAATCACCACGTCCTCTCCCTGCTCCTCTCCCTGCTCCGCGCCCACGCCCACGTGCCTTACTCCCTGCCATCTTCATCTTGGTTGACAGATAAAGATAAGCAGAAAAGTACTAAGGCCTTAGTGTGCTTATTCCTGAAATGCTCCTCCTAACAGGTGTAAGAAACACTAATGTTGTAAATTGTGGACTAAACTTTATTATTTTTCAAATGTGGCCTACACAAGTGTTAAGTTGTGTTTGGTGAACTTAACTTTTTTTTTGGTGCAGATCGGGCTACAGAGCTAGTTTAAATCACACGGAGACCGTGTAGACAGCCGTAAACGGCGCTGCAAGGCCAAAAAACCCTCCTCTCGGTTATCCTATATAGTGTTTTTCCACTATTTAGCTGGATACGAGTGAAAAGACACTAATAGGAATTTTTTTTTTCAAATTTTAAACTGGCTGCACTATTTGAAAAAAAGGAAATTGTTTTTCAAGGTATGAGGCAGTAACGCACCCTGAGCTGAATCCAACCGGCTATGGCTGCACACAGACTACAGGGCGAGCTGCGCTCACACAGAGACCGTGCAGACAGCCGTAAACGGCGCTGCAAGGCCAACAAACCCTCCTCTAGGTTATCCTATATAGTGTTTTTCCACTATTTAGCTGGATACGAGTGGAAAGACACTAATAGGAATTTTTTTTTTCAAATTTTAAACAGGCTGCACTATTTGAAAAAAAGTAAAATTTTTCTCAAGGTATGAGGCAGTAACGAACCCTGAGCTGAATCCAACCGGCTATGGCTGCACACAGACTACAGGGCGAGCTGGGCTCACACGGAGACCGTGCAGACAGCCGTAAATGGCGCTGCAAGGCCAAAAAAACCTCCTCTAGGTTATCCTATATAGTGTTTTTCCACTATTTAGCTGGATACGAGTGGAAAGACACTAATAGGAATTTTTTTTTTCAAATTTTAAACTGGCTGCACTATTTGAAAAAAAGGAAATTGTTTTTCAAGGTATGAGGCAGTAACGCACCCTGAGCTGAATCCAACCGGCTATGGCTGCACACAGACTACAGGGCGAGCTGCGCTCACACAGAGACCGTGCAGACAGCCGTAAACGGCGCTGCAAGGCCAAAAAACCCTCCTCTAGGTTATCCTATATAGTGTTTTTCCACTATTTAGCTGGATACGAGTGGAAAGACACTAATAGGAATTTTTGTTTTTCAAATTTTAAACAGGCTGCACTATTTGAAAAAAAGTAAAATTTTTCTCTAGGTATGAGCCAGTAACGAACCCTGAGCTGAATCCAACCGGCTATGGCTGCACACAGACTACAGGGCGAGCTGGGCTCACACGGAGACCGTGCAGACAGCCGTAAACGGCGCTGCAAGGCCAAAAAACCCTCCTCTAGGTTATCCTATATAGTGTTTTTCCACTATTTAGCTGGATACGAGTGGAAAGACACTAATAGGAATTTTTTTTTTCAAATTTTAAACAGGCTGCACTATTTGAAAAAAAGTAAAATTTTTCTCAAGGTATGAGCCAGTAACGAACCCTGAGCTGAATCCAACCGGCTATGGCTGCACACAGACTACAGGGCGAGCTGGGCTCACACGGAGACTGTGCAGACAGCCGTAAACGGCGCTGCAAGGCCCAAAAACCCCCCTCTAGGTTATCCTATGTAGTGTTTTTCCACAATAGAGCTGGAGACTGGTGGAAAAACACTAATAGGAAATTTGAGAAAAAATGTGCAGCAGGCTGCACTAAGAGCAAAAAAGGACAACTGTGTGAGGCAGTGTGAACCCCCCCTGAGCTGAATACAACCGGGTATATGGCTGCACACAGACTACAGAGTGAGCTGCACACACACACACACACACAGAGACCTTGCAGAACGCTGTTAAAACAGCGCTGCAAGGCAAGAGCAAGGTGAACAGTGAAGAACACACAGCGTTTTGCTAAATTAGCCTTTGGAAAGGAAAATAAAGCAATTAGCTAGCTCGACTGGCCCTCAGTTAGAACACAGTGTCCTGTCCCTAACTGAAATCACAGCAGAGTGAGCGCAAAATGGCGGCAGCGTTTTTTATAGTGCAGAGTGACATCATTTCAGCAGCCAATCCAAGCCTTGCCAGTACTTACATGCCCACTATGCTAAACAGGATGTGCCCACACTTCCAATCATTCCTCATTGGCTGCTGCGTTCAGTTTGAATTCTGGGAACTTCCGATTCCGGTATCCGATACGCGGGAAGTATCGGAAATCGGTATCGGAATTCCGATACCGCAAATATCGGCCGATAACCGATACTTGCGGTATCGGAATGCTCAACACTAGTCATTAGACTCCTAAAGCTCTGCTAGAGGTAGCATAAGAAAGGAATTTGACAAACATGTTACCCGAATGTCATATAGGATCAAGGTCTTATCAAGAACTTTTGAAAAGTTTGTCGTAACTTCACATAAAGTCAATCTTGAATCGCACCAACTTTATACCACTGACCAAACATATAAGCAATTTTCATATGAGAGACAAAGAGTTTGTAAGGCTTCAGTGAGAGTCGAACTCACGACCCCTGGTTTACAAGACCAGTGCTCTAATCTCTGAGCTATAAAGCCATTGAAAAGCAACAATTTCTCGAGCAATGTAGGGATTAGTCTGTTAGAGGTTTGGGTACGCTCAGTACTTCCAAAGGATCATTTACTATGCTACATGGGAGAAAAGCAAAGAAACTGTACAAAGATTTTTCTTTAGGTACCAATTTGACATTGACATGGGAAAAATGCATATGAAAACTTACAACCCATACAAGCAATGATTGTAAGATAAGGCTTGGTACAAAAATGTAAAGAGAAGCATGATGATTTATTTATATTTTCAATTGTACCAAATTTAAGAATGATTTCATAAATTTTTTTCAGGTCAGTATTAATCTATGTGCAAATGGAGTTTTATGGAACCATTCAAACAAGATGAGTTTTTCAAGTGGAAACTTTTTATGAAAGCAAATTTTAAAGCAAATCTGCTCTAAAGTCTTTGTCTCCACATAGCATTAGATCTCTGGCCATGATGTTCATTTATATTTTCAATCTTGGCAAATTTAAGAATGATGTCTGAATTTTTTTTGTGTCAGTATTAGGAAATATGCAGATGGAGATTTATTGAGGCATTCAAAAAAGAAGACTTTTTAAAGCAAAAGCACCCTTTCATTGGGGAGCTTTTAAAGGAGTTTCAGCTTTATAAAGTGGCTCCTAAAGCACTTTTTAAGAGTTCTTGAAGTGTTTTTGAAGAGTTTTTTTTTTCTAAAGCTTTTTCTTTGCAACCTTTTGATTTACAGTGTCTACTTTGGAGAAAATTCCATCAGCAGAATCTGGGCAGAAACTCCAAATTTTTGAGGAGCTATGAGATTTGCAGGTGCATTTGTAGAGTTTCCACTCAGTTTCAACTAGGTGGCTATGTGCACATGATGTCTTTTTTCAGGCGGCTTCCGCCATTGGAATCATTTGAAAACCCTATCAAACATTGTTCAAAAGAATGAACATAAGCAATTCTATGTAAAACTGACTTGCTCTGTCTATGTTGAGGTTTTTGAATGTCTTTTGACCACTTCAGGTTTCTAAAAATGCCAAGCGGTTAAAAAAAGTCACATGTCCATTCTTTTAGCGTTTTCCACCAGGAGCATGCTGTGTATTTTACAATACAAATCAGTGGAAAAGCTCAATACATGCCTGGACTGCAACAAGACTTTTTTTGGAGTGTTTTGCCATTGATTTTGCTTAAAAGAGCTAACTGTTTCTTCATGTTTCAATGGAGTGAAAAATGCGACCAGAAAAAAAGACTTCACCGAAACCATGGGAAAACCTTTCAAAAAAGCTGTCTCAAAATTGTCCAGGAAACAACCAAAAAGATGACACAAAAGACGATTCAGGGGAAGAAATGTCCTACATTTCTTGAAAAGTCTTCTGCATGAAAAACTCATCAAGTTGTCCTGAGTTTAAAAGCCGTCATATGCACATACCAGTTCCTGTTCCAAAAATTCATTAAAAAACTGAGTGTGTGTGCAGTCCAACACGTCAAACTAAACTTGTGGTTTTTGAACTCCTAGTGGTGTTTGGAAAAGTTTTGATCAAAAGTTCCTGAAAAAACCTCAGTGTGAATCTTTAGGTTATTTGCAGATGGAATTTTATTAAGGTATTTAAAAACAATGAGTTTTGCAAGCAGAAACCACTTAGGAAATCACCACTTTATTAGGTACTTCTGGGAAGAGTTTTTATGTTCATGATGTGTTTCCTGGGGATTTTTTGCAGAGTTTGCAATGAGATTTTCATTCTTAAAGCCTTTTTTGCAGATTTTTGATTTGAATGTGCCTAGTTTGGAGTAGTTTTCCTCAGGATCCGCTTCACAGAAGCAACAAGTATTTTTTTTCTTTGCCACCACGTTTTTTTGAAAACCTGAAATGGATGAAAACTCTCCAAGTAATGTAATTATTACGTCTGAACATTTTTTTTCTCAGTATAATAAACCTCAGGAATTAAACTATTCAGTTTCAAAATAACACAAAGGCTCCAGTGAGAATTGAACTCACGACCCCTGGTTTACAAGACCAGTGCTCTAACCACTGAGATTTGAAGCCAGCGTCACTTTGCCCCATCTTTTGATCTCTATTTTGAACAGTGCAATAGCCATTCAGGTGCATTAACCACACAAGTCCTTTCATTTCTAGTTTGAAATCACACTCTTAGCGTAATGTCCCATCACCAACAAACCAACAACTGCTCTTGCAACGCAAAAGCATGACTTGCAAACATTCTGAAGCTTCAGTTCTAAAACTGACAACCTGTTTATTGGCAATCTGATGTGCAAAAAATGAAATTGGATGGATTGGCAAGGAAGAGACTTCTACTGCTTGCTTAAATAAAATATGTAATTCTTTAAATGACAAAATCACACATCAAGAATAGATGAAGGGTCATTAGACTCCTTAAACTCTGCTAGAGGTAGCATAAAAAAGGAATTTGACAAACATGTTACCCGAATGTCATATAGGATCAAAGTCTTATCAAGAACTTTTGAAAAGGTTGTCGTAACTTCACATAAAGTCAATCTTGAATCGCACCAACTTTATACCACTGACCAAACAGATAAGCAATTTTCATATGAGAGACAAAGAGTTTTTGTAAGGCTTCAGTGAGAGTCGAACTCACGACCCCTGGTTTACGAGACCAGTGCTCTAACCTCTGAGCTATGAAGCCATTGAAAAGCAACAATTTCTCGAGCAATGTAGGGATTAGTCTGTTAGAGGTTTGGGTACGCTCAGTACCTCCTAAGGATCATTTACTATGCTACATGGGAGAAATGCAAAGAAACTGTACAAAGATTTTTCTTTAGGTACCAATTTGACATTGACATGGGAAAAATGCATATGAAAACTTACAACCCATACAAGCAATGATTGTAAGATAAGGCTTGGTACAAAAATGTAGAGAGAAGCATGATGATTTATTTACATTTTCAATTGTACCAAATTTAAGAATGATTTCATAAATTTTTTTCAGGTCAGTATTAATCTATGTACAAATGGAGTTTTATGGAACCATTCAAACAAGATGAGTTTTTCAAGTGGAAACTTTTTATGAAAGCAAATTTTAAAGCGAATCTGCTCTAAAGTCTGTCTCCACATAGCATTAGATTTCTGGCCATGATGTTCATTTATATTTTCAATCTTGGCAAATTTAAGAATGATGTCTGAATTTTTTTTGTGTCAGTATTAGGAAATATGCAGATGGAGATTTATTGAGGCATTCAAAAAAGAAGACTTTTTAAAGCAAAAGCACCCTTTCATTGGGGAGCTTTTAAAGGAGTTTCAGCTTTATAAAGTGGCTCCTAAAGCACTTTTTAAGAGTTCTTGAAGTGTTTTTGAAGAGTTTTTTTTCTAAAGCTTTTTCTTTGCAACCTTTTGATTTACAGTGTCTACTTTGGAGAAAATTCCATCAGCAGAATCTGGGCAGAAACTCCAAATTTTTGAGGAGCTATGAAATTTGCAGGTGCATTTGTAGAGTTTCCACTCAGTTTCAACTAGGTGGCTATGTGCACATGATGTCTTTTTTCAGGCGGCTTCCGCCATTGGAATCATTTGAAAACCCTATCAAACATTGTTCAAAAGAATGAACATAAGCAATTCTATGTAAAACTGACTTGCTCTGTCTATGTTGAGGTTTTTGAATGTCTTTTGACCACTTCAGGTTTCTAAAAATGCCAAGCGGTTAAAAAAAGTCACATGTCCATTCTTTTAGCGTTTTCCACCAGGAGCATGCTGTGTATTTTACAATACAAATCAGTGGAAAAGCTCAATACATGCCTGGACTGCAACAAGACTTTTTTTGGAGTGTTTTGCCATTGATTTTGCTTAAAAGAGCTAACTGTTTCTTCATGTTTCAATGGAGTGAAAAATGCGACCAGAAAAAAAGACTTCACCGAAACCATGGGAAAACCTTTCAAAAAAGCTGTCTCAAAATTGTCCAGGAAACAACCAAAAAGATGACACAAAAGACGATTCAGGGGAAGAAATGTCCTACATTTCTTGAAAAGTCTTCTGCATGAAAAACTCATCAAGTTGTCCTGAGTTTAAAAGCCGTCATATGCACATACCAGTTCCTGTTCCAAAAATTCATTAAAAAACTGAGTGTGTGTGCAGTCCAACACGTCAAACTAAACTTGTGGTTTTTGAACTCCTAGTGGTGTTTGGAAAAGTTTTGATCAAAAGTTCCTGAAAAAACCTCAGTGTGAATCTTTAGGTTATTTGCAGATGGAATTTTATTAAGGTATTTAAAAACAATGAGTTTTGCAAGCAGAAACCACTTAGGAAATCACCACTTTATTAGGTACTTCTGGGAAGAGTTTTTATGTTCATGATGTGTTTCCTGGGGATTTTTTGCAGAGTTTGCAATGAGATTTTCATTCTTAAAGCCTTTTTTGCAGATTTTTGATTTGAATGTGCCTAGTTTGGAGTAGTTTTCCTCAGGATCCGCTTCACAGAAGCAACAAGTATTTTTTTTCTTTGCCACCACGTTTTTTTGAAAACCTGAAATGGATGAAAACTCTCCAAGTAATGTAATTATTACGTCTGAACATTTTTTTTCTCAGTATAATAAACCTCAGGAATTAAACTATTCAGTTTCAAAATAACACAAAGGCTCCAGTGAGAATTGAACTCACGACCCCGGGTTTACAAGACCAGTGCTCTAACCACTGAGATTTGAAGCCAGCGTCACTTTGCCCCATCTTTTGATCTCTATTTTGAACAGTGCAATAGCCATTCAGGTGCATTAACCACACAAGTCCTTTCATTTCTAGTTTGAAATCACACTCTTAGCGTAATGTCCCATCACCAACAAACCAACAACTGCTCTTGCAACGCAAAAGCATGACTTGCAAACATTCTGAAGCTTCAGTTCTAAAACTGACAACCTGTTTATTGGCAATCTGATGTGCAAAAAATGAAATTGGATGGATTGGCAAGGAAGAGACTTCTACTGCTTGCTTAAATAAAATATGTAATTCTTTAAATGACAAAATCACACATCAAGAATAGATGAAGGGTCATTAGACTCCTTAAACTCTGCTAGAGGTAGCATAAAAAAGGAATTTGACAAACATGTTACCCGAATGTCATATAGGATCAAAGTCTTATCAAGAACTTTTGAAAAGGTTGTCGTAACTTCACATAAAGTCAATCTTGAATCGCACCAACTTTATACCACTGACCAAACAGATAAGCAATTTTCATATGAGAGACAAAGAGTTTTTGTAAGGCTTCAGTGAGAGTCGAACTCACGACTCCTGGTTTACGAGACCAGTGCTCTAACCTCTGAGCTATGAAGCCATTGAAAAGCAACAATTTCTCGAGCAATGTAGGGATTAGTCTGTTAGAGGTTTGGGTACGCTCAGTACCTCCTAAGGATCATTTACTATGCTACATGGGAGAAATGCAAAGAAACTGTACAAAGATTTTTCTTTAGGTACCAATTTGACATTGACATGGGAAAAATGCATATGAAAACTTACAACCCATACAAGCAATGATTGTAAGATAAGGCTTGGTACAAAAATGTAGAGAGAAGCATGATGATTTATTTATATTTTCAATTGTACCAAATTTAAGAATGATTTCATAAATTTTTTTCAGGTCAGTATTAATCTATGTACAAATGGAGTTTTATGGAACCATTCAAACAAGATGAGTTTTTCAAGTGGAAACTTTTTATGAAAGCAAATTTTAAAGCGAATCTGCTCTAAAGTCTGTCTCCACATAGCATTAGATTTCTGGCCATGATGTTCATTTATATTTTCAATCTTGGCAAATTTAAGAATGATGTCTGAATTTTTTTTGTGTCAGTATTAGGAAATATGCAGATGGAGATTTATTGAGGCATTCAAAAAAGAAGACTTTTTAAAGCAAAAGCACCCTTTCATTGGGGAGCTTTTAAAGGAGTTTCAGCTTTATAAAGTGGCTCCTAAAGCACTTTTTAAGAGTTCTTGAAGTGTTTTTGAAGAGTTTTTTTTTCTAAAGCTTTTTCTTTGCAACCTTTTGATTTACAGTGTCTACTTTGGAGAAAATTCCATCAGCAGAATCTGGGCAGAAACTCCAAATTTTTGAGGAGCTATGAAATTTGCAGGTGCATTTGTAGAGTTTCCACTCAGTTTCAACTAGGTGGCTATGTGCACATGATGTCTTTTTTTCAGGCGGCTTCCGCCATTGGAATCATTTGAAAACCCTATCAAACATTGTTCAAAAGAATGAACATAAGCAATTCTATGTAAAACTGACTTGCTCTGTCTATGTTGAGGTTTTTGAATGTCTTTTGACCACTTCAGGTTTCTAAAAATGCCAAGCGGTTAAAAAAAGTCACATGTCCATTCTTTTAGCGTTTTCAACCAGGAGCATGCTGTGTATTTTACAATACAAATCAGTGGAAAAGCTCAATACATGCCTGGACTGCAACAAGACTTTTTTTGGAGTGTTTTGCCATTGATTTTGCTTAAAAGAGCTAACTGTTTCTTCATGTTTCAATGGAGTGAAAAATGCGACCAGAAAAAAAGACTTCACCGAAACCATGGGAAAACCTTTCAAAAAAGCTGTCTCAAAATTGTCCAGGAAACAACCAAAAAGATGACACAAAAGACGATTCAGGGGAAGAAATGTCCTACATTTCTTGAAAAGTCTTCTGCATGAAAAACTCATCAAGTTGTCCTGAGTTTAAAAGCCGTCATATGCACATACCAGTTCCTGTTCCAAAAATTCATTAAAAAACTGAGTGTGTGTGCGGTCCAACACGTCAAACTAAACTTGTGGTTTTTGAACTCCTAGTGGTGTTTGGAAAAGTTTTGATCAAAAGTTCCTGAAAAAACCTCAGTGTGAATCTTTAGGTTATTTGCAGATGGAATTTTATTAAGGTATTTAAAAACATTGAGTTTTGCAAGCAGAAACCACTTAGGAAATCACCACTTTATTAGGTACTTCTGGGAAGAGTTTTTATGTTCATGATGTGTTTCCTGGGGATTTTTTGCAGAGTTTGCAATGAGATTTTCATTCTTAAAGCCTTTTTTGCAGATTTTTGATTTGAATGTGCCTAGTTTGGAGTAGTTTTCCTCAGGATCCGCTTCACAGAAGCAACAAGTATTTTTTTTCTTTGCCACCACGTTTTTTTGAAAACCTGAAATGGATGAAAACTCTCCAAGTAATGTAATTATTACGTCTGAACATTTTTTTTCTCAGTATAATAAACCTCAGGAATTAAACTATTCAGTTTCAAAATAACACAAAGGCTCCAGTGAGAATTGAACTCACGACCCCTGGTTTACAAGACCAGTGCTCTAACCACTGAGATTTGAAGCCAGCGTCACTTTGCCCCATCTTTTGATCTCTATTTTGAACAGTGCAATAGCCATTCAGGTGCATTAACCACACAAGTCCTTTCATTTCTAGTTTGAAATCACACTCTTAGCGTAATGTCCCATCACCAACAAACCAACAACTGCTCTTGCAACGCAAAAGCATGACTTGCAAACATTCTGAAGCTTCAGTTCTAAAACTGACAACCTGTTTATTGGCAATCTGATGTGCAAAAAATGAAATTGGATGGATTGGCAAGGAAGAGACTTCTACTGCTTGCTTAAATAAAATATGTAATTCTTTATATGACAAAATCACACATCAAGAATAGATGAAGGGTCATTAGACTCCTTAAACTCTGCTAGAGGTAGCATAAGAAAGGAATTTGACAAACATGTTAACCGAATGTCATATAGGATCAAAGTCTTATAAAGAACTTTTGAAAAGGTTGTCGTAACTTCACATAAAGTCAATCTTGAATCGCTCCAACTTTATACCACTGACCAAACAGATAAGCAATTTTCATATGAGAGACAAAGAGTTTTTGTAAGGTTTCAGTGAGAGTCGAACTCACGACCCCTGGTTTACAAGACCAGTGCTCTAACCTCTGAGCTATGAAGCCATTGAAAAGCATCAATTTTTCGAGCAATGTAGGGATTAGTCTGTTAGAGGTTTGGGTACGCTCAGTACCTCCTAAGGATCATTTACTATGCTACATGGGAGAAATGCAAAGAAACTGTACAAAGATTTTTCTTTAGGTACCAATTTGACATTGACATGGGAAAAATGCATATGAAAACTTACAACCCATACAAGCAATGATTGTAAGATAAGGCTTGATACAAAAATGTAAAGAGAAGCATGATGATTTATTTATATTTTCAATTGTACCAAATTTAAGAATGATTTCATAAATTTTTTTCAGGTCAGTATTAATCTATGTGCAAATGGAGTTTTATGGAACCATTCAAACAAGATGAGTTTTTCAAGTGGAAACTTTTTATGAAAGCAAATTTTAAAGCGAATCTGCTCTAAAGTCTGTCTCCACATAGCATTAGATCTCTGGCCATGATGTTCATTTATATTTTCAATCTTGGCAAATTTAAGAATGATGTCTGAATTTTTTTTGTGTCAGTATTAGGAAATATGCAGATGGAGATTTATTGAGGCATTCAAAAAAGAAGACTTTTTAAAGCAAAAACACCCTTTCATTGGGGAGCTTTTAAAGGAGTTTCAGCTTTATAAAGTGGCTCCTAAAGCACTTTTTAAGAGTTCTTGAAGTGTTTTTGAAGAGTTTTTTTTTTCTAAAGCTTTTTCTTTGCAACCTTTTGATTTACAGTGTCTACTTTGGAGAAAATTCCATCAGCAGAATCTGGGCAGAAACTCCAAATTTTTGAGGAGCTATGAGATTTGCAGGTGCATTTGTAGAGTTTCCACTCAGTTTCAACTAGGTGGCTATGTGCACATGATGTCTTTTTTCAGGCGGCTTCCGCCATTGGAATCATTTGAAAACCCTATCAAACATTGCTCAAAAGAATGAACATAAGCAATTCTATGTAAAACTGACTTGCTCTGTCTATGTTGAGGTTTTTGAATGTCTTTTGACCACTTCAGGTTTCTAAAAATGCCAAGCGGTTAAAAGAAGTCACATGTCCATTCTTTTAGCGTTTTCCACCAGGAGCATGCTGTGTATTTTACAATACAAATCAGTGGAAAAGCTCAATACATGCCTGGACTGCAACAAGACTTTTTTTGGAGTGTTTTGCCATTGATTTTGCTTAAAAGAGCTAACTGTTTCTTCATGTTTCAATGGAGTGAAAAATGCGACCAGAAAAAAAGACTTCACCGAAACCATGGGAAAACTTTTCAAAAAAGCTGTCTCAAAATTGTCCAGGAAACAACCAAAAAGATGACACAAAAGACGATTCAGGGGAAGAAATGTCCTACATTTCTTGAAAAGTCTTCTGCGTGAAAAACTCATCAAGTTGTCTTGAGTTTAAAAGCCGTCATATGCACATACCAGTTCCTGTTCCAAAAATTCATTAAAAAACTGAGTGTGTGTGCAGTCCAACACGTCAAACAAAACTTGTGGTTTTTGAACTCCTAGTGGTGTTTGGAAAAGTTTTGATCAAAAGTTCCTGAAAAAACCTCAGTGTGAATCTTTAGGTTATATGCAGATGGAATTTTATTAAGGTATTTAAAAACAATGAGTTTTGCAAGCAGAAACCACTTAGGAAATCACCACTTTATTAGGTACTTCTGGGAAGAGTTTTTATGTTCATGATGTGTTTCCTGGGGATTTTTTGCAGAGTTTGCAATGAGATTTTCATTCTTAAAGCCTTTTTTGCAGATTTTTGATTTGAATGTGCCTAGTTTGGAGTAGTTTTCCTCAGGATCCGCTTCACAGAAGCAACAAGTATTTTTTTTCTTTGCCACCACGTTTTTTTGAAAACCTGAAATGGATGAAAACTCTCCAAGTAATGTAATTATTACGTCTGAACATTTTTTTTCTCAGTATAATAAACCTCAGGAATTAAACTATTCAGTTTCAAAATAACACAAAGGCTCTAGTGAGAATTGAACTCACGACCCCTGGTTTACAAGACCAGTGCTCTAACCACTGAGCTATGAAGCCAGCGTCATTTTGCCCCATCTTTTGATCTCTATTTTGAACAGTGCAATAGCCATTCAGGTGCATCAACCACACAAGTCCTTTCATTTCTAGTTTGAAATCACACTCTTAGCGTAATGTCCCATCACCAACAAACCAACAACTGCTCTTGCAACGCAAAAGCATGACTTGCAAACATTCTGAAGCTTCAGTTCTAAAACTGACAACCTGTTTATTGGCAATCTGATGTGCAAAAAAATGAAATTGGATGGATTGGCAAGGAAGAGACTTCTACTGCTTGCTTAAATAAAATATGTAATTCTTTATATGACAAAATCACACATCAAGAATAGATGAAGGGTCATTAGACTCCTTAAACTCTGCTAGAGGTAGCATAAAAAAGGAATTTGACAAACATGTTACCCGAATGTCACATAGGATCAAAGTCTTATCAAGAACTTTTGAAAAGGTTGTCGTAACTTCACATAAAGTCAATCTTGAATCGCACCAACTTTATACCACTGACCAAACAGATAAGCAATTTTCATATGAGAGACAAATAGTTTTTGTAAGGCTTCAGTGAGAGTCGAACTCACGACCCCTGGTTTACGAGACCAGTGCTCTAACCTCTGAGCTATGAAGCCATTGAAAAGCAACAATTTCTCGAGCAATGTAGGGATTAGTCTGTTAGAGGTTTGGGTACGCTCAGTACCTCCTAAGGATCATTTACTATGCTACATGGGAGAAATGCAAAGAAACTGTACAAAGATTTTTCTTTAGGTACCAATTTGACATTGACATGGGAAAAATGCATATGAAAACTTACAACCCATACAAGCAATGATTGTAAGATAAGGCTTGGTACAAAAATGTAGAGAGAAGCATGATGATTTATTTATATTTTCAATTGTACCAAATTTAAGAATGATTTCATAAATTTTTTTCAGGTCAGTATTAATCTATGTGCAAATGGAGTTTTATGGAACCATTCAAACAAGATGAGTTTTTCAAGTGGAAACTTTTTATGAAAGCAAATTTTAAAGCGAATCTGCTCTAAAGTCTGTCTCCACATAGCATTAGATCTCTGGCCATGATGTTCATTTATATTTTCAATCTTGGCAAATTTAAGAATGATGTCTGAATTTTTTTTGTGTCAGTATTAGGAAATATGCAGATGGAGATTTATTGAGGCATTCAAAAAAGAAGACTTTTTAAAGCAAAAACACCCTTTCATTGGGGAGCTTTTAAAGGAGTTTCAGCTTTATAAAGTGGCTCCTAAAGCACTTTTTAAGAGTTCTTGAAGTGTTTTTGAATAGTTTTTTTTTTCTAAAGCTTTTTCTTTGCAACCTTTTGATTTACAGTGTCTACTTTGGAGAAAATTCCATCAGCAGAATCTGGGCAGAAACTCCAAATTTTTGAGGAGCTATGAGATTTGCAGGTGCATTTGTAGAGTTTCCACTCAGTTTCAACTAGGTGGCTATGTGCACATGATGTCTTTTTTCAGGCGGCTTCCGCCATTGGAATCATTTGAAAACCCTATCAAACATTGCTCAAAAGAATGAACATAAGCAATTCTATGTAAAACTGACTTGCTCTGTCTATGTTGAGGTTTTTGAATGTCTTTTGACCACTTCAGGTTTCTAAAAATGCCAAGCGGTTAAAAGAAGTCACATGTCCATTCTTTTAGCGTTTTCCACCAGGAGCATGCTGTGTATTTTACAATACAAATCAGTGGAAAAGCTCAATACATGCCTGGACTGCAACAAGACTTTTTTTGGAGTGTTTTGCCATTGATTTTGCTTAAAAGAGCTAACTGTTTCTTCATGTTTCAATGGAGTGAAAAATGCGACCAGAAAAAAAGACTTCACCGAAACCATGGGAAAACCTTTCAAAAAAGCTGTCTCAAAATTGTCCAGGAAACAACCAAAAAGATGACACAAAAGACGATTCAGGGGAAGAAATGTCCTACATTTCTTGAAAAGTCTTCTGCATGAAAAACTCATCAAGTTGTCCTGAGTTTAAAAGCCGTCATATGCACATACCAGTTCCTGTTCCAAAAATTCATTAAAAAACTGAGTGTGTGTGCAGTCCAACACGTCAAACTAAACTTGTGGTTTTTGAACTCCTAGTGGTGTTTGGAAAAGTTTTGATCAAAAGTTCCTGAAAAAACCTCAGTGTGAATCTTTAGGTTATTTGCAGATGGAATTTTATTAAGGTATTTAAAAACAATGAGTTTTGCAAGCAGAAACCACTTAGGAAATCACCACTTTATTAGGTACTTCTGGGAAGAGTTTTTATGTTCATGATGTGTTTCCTGGGGATTTTTTGCAGAGTTTGCAATGAGATTTTCATTCTTAAAGCCTTTTTTGCAGATTTTTGATTTGAATGTGCCTAGTTTGGAGTAGTTTTCCTCAGGATCCGCTTCACAGAAGCAACAAGTATTTTTTTGCTTTGCCACCACGTTTTTTTGAAAACCTGAAATGGATGAAAACTCTCCAAGTAATGTAATTATTACGTCTGAACATTTTTTTTCTCAGTATAATAAACCTCAGGAATTAAACTATTCAGTTTCAAAATAACACAAAGGCTCCAGTGAGAATTGAACTCACGACCCCTGGTTTACAAGACCAGTGCTCTAACCACTGAGATTTGAAGCCAGCGTCACTTTGCCCCATCTTTTGATCTCTATTTTGAACAGTGCAATAGCCATTCAGGTGCATTAACCACACAAGTCCTTTCATTTCTAGTTTGAAATCACACTCTTAGCGTAATGTCCCATCACCAACAAACCAACAACTGCTCTTGCAACGCAAAAGCATGACTTGCAAACATTCTGAAGCTTCAGTTCTAAAACTGACAACCTGTTTATTGGCAATCTGATGTGCAAAAAATGAAATTGGATGGATTGGCAAGGAAGAGACTTCTACTGCTTGCTTAAATAAAATATGTAATTCTTTATATGACAAAATCACACATCAAGAATAGATGAAGGGTCATTAGACTCCTTAAACTCTGCTAGAGGTAGCATAAGAAAGGAATTTGACAAACATGTTAACCGAATGTCATATAGGATCAAAGTCTTATAAAGAACTTTTGAAAAGGTTGTCGTAACTTCACATAAAGTCAATCTTGAATCGCACCAACTTTATACCACTGACCAAACAGATAAGCAATTTTCATATGAGAGACAAAGAGTTTTTGTAAGGTTTCAGTGAGAGTCGAACTCACGACCCCTGGTTTACAAGACCAGTGCTCTAACCTCTGAGCTATGAAGCCATTGAAAAGCATCAATTTTTCGAGCAATGTAGGGATTAGTCTGTTAGAGGTTTGGGTACGCTCAGTACCTCCTAAGGATCATTTACTATGCTACATGGGAGAAATGCAAAGAAACTGTACAAAGATTTTTCTTTAGGTACCAATTTGACATTGACATGGGAAAAATGCATATGAAAACTTACAACCCATACAAGCAATGATTGTAAGATAAGGCTTGATACAAAAATGTAAAGAGAAGCATGATGATTTATTTATATTTTCAATTGTACCAAATTTAAGAATGATTTCATAAATTTTTTTCAGGTCAGTATTAATCTATGTGCAAATGGAGTTTTATGGAACCATTCAAACAAGATGAGTTTTTCAAGTGGAAACTTTTTATGAAAGCAAATTTTAAAGCGAATCTGCTCTAAAGTCTGTCTCCACATAGCATTAGATCTCTGGCCATGATGTTCATTTATATTTTCAATCTTGGCAAATTTAAGAATGATGTCTGAATTTTTTTTGTGTCAGTATTAGGAAATATGCAGATGGAGATTTATTGAGGCATTCAAAAAAGAAGACTTTTTAAAGCAAAAACACCCTTTCATTGGGGAGCTTTTAAAGGAGTTTCAGCTTTATAAAGTGGCTCCTAAAGCACTTTTTAAGAGTTCTTGAAGTGTTTTTGAAGAGTTTTTTTTTTCTAAAGCTTTTTCTTTGCAACCTTTTGATTTACAGTGTCTACTTTGGAGAAAATTCCATCAGCAGAATCTGGGCAGAAACTCCAAATTTTTGAGGAGCTATGAGATTTGCAGGTGCATTTGTAGAGTTTCCACTCAGTTTCAACTAGGTGGCTATGTGCACATGATGTCTTTTTTCAGGCGGCTTCCGCCATTGGAATCATTTGAAAACCCTATCAAACATTGCTCAAAAGAATGAACATAAGCAATTCTATGTAAAACTGACTTGCTCTGTCTATGTTGAGGTTTTTGAATGTCTTTTGACCACTTCAGGTTTCTAAAAATGCCAAGCGGTTAAAAGAAGTCACATGTCCATTCTTTTAGCGTTTTCCACCAGGAGCATGCTGTGTATTTTACAATACAAATCAGTGGAAAAGCTCAATACATGCCTGGACTGCAACAAGACTTTTTTTGGAGTGTTTTGCCATTGATTTTGCTTAAAAGAGCTAACTGTTTCTTCATGTTTCAATGGAGTGAAAAATGCGACCAGAAAAAAAGACTTCACCGAAACCATGGGAAAACTTTTCAAAAAAGCTGTCTCAAAATTGTCCAGGAAACAACCAAAAAGATGACACAAAAGACGATTCAGGGGAAGAAATGTCCTACATTTCTTGAAAAGTCTTCTGCGTGAAAAACTCATCAAGTTGTCTTGAGTTTAAAAGCCGTCATATGCACATACCAGTTCCTGTTCCAAAAATTCATTAAAAAACTGAGTGTGTGTGCAGTCCAACACGTCAAACAAAACTTGTGGTTTTTGAACTCCTAGTGGTGTTTGGAAAAGTTTTGATCAAAAGTTCCTGAAAAAACCTCAGTGTGAATCTTTAGGTTATATGCAGATGGAATTTTATTAAGGTATTTAAAAACAATGAGTTTTGCAAGCAGAAACCACTTAGGAAATCACCACTTTATTAGGTACTTCTGGGAAGAGTTTTTATGTTCATGATGTGTTTCCTGGGGATTTTTTGCAGAGTTTGCAATGAGATTTTCATTCTTAAAGCCTTTTTTGCAGATTTTTGATTTGAATGTGCCTAGTTTGGAGTAGTTTTCCTCAGGATCCGCTTCACAGAAGCAACAAGTATTTTTTTTCTTTGCCACCACGTTTTTTTGAAAACCTGAAATGGATGAAAACTCTCCAAGTAATGTAATTATTACGTCTGAACATTTTTTTTCTCAGTATAATAAACCTCAGGAATTAAACTATTCAGTTTTAAAATAACACAAAGGCTCTAGTGAGAATTGAACTCACGACCCCTGGTTTACAAGACCAGTGCTCTAACCACTGAGCTATGAAGCCAGCGTCATTTTGCCCCATCTTTTGATCTCTATTTTGAACAGTGCAATAGCCATTCAGGTGCATCAACCACACAAGTCCTTTCATTTCTAGTTTGAAATCACACTCTTAGCGTAATGTCCCATCACCAACAAACCAACAACTGCTCTTGCAACGCAAAAGCATGACTTGCAAACATTCTGAAGCTTCAGTTCTAAAACTGACAACCTGTTTATTGGCAATCTGATGTGCAAAAAAATGAAATTGGATGGATTGGCAAGGAAGAGACTTCTACTGCTTGCTTAAATAAAATATGTAATTCTTTATATGACAAAATCACACATCAAGAATAGATGAAGGGTCATTAGACTCCTTAAACTCTGCTAGAGGTAGCATAAAAAAGGAATTTGACAAACATGTTACCCGAATGTCACATAGGATCAAAGTCTTATCAAGAACTTTTGAAAAGGTTGTCGTAACTTCACATAAAGTCAATCTTGAATCGCACCAACTTTATACCACTGACCAAACAGATAAGCAATTTTCATATGAGAGACAAATAGTTTTTGTAAGGCTTCAGTGAGAGTCGAACTCACGACCCCTGGTTTACGAGACCAGTGCTCTAACCTCTGAGCTATGAAGCCATTGAAAAGCAACAATTTCTCGAGCAATGTAGGGATTAGTCTGTTAGAGGTTTGGGTACGCTCAGTACCTCCTAAGGATCATTTACTATGCTACATGGGAGAAATGCAAAGAAACTGTACAAAGATTTTTCTTTAGGTACCAATTTGACATTGACATGGGAAAAATGCATATGAAAACTTACAACCCATACAAGCAATGATTGTAAGATAAGGCTTGGTACAAAAATGTAGAGAGAAGCATGATGATTTATTTATATTTTCAATTGTACCAAATTTAAGAATGATTTCATAAATTTTTTTCAGGTCAGTATTAATCTATGTGCAAATGGAGTTTTATGGAACCATTCAAACAAGATGAGTTTTTCAAGTGGAAACTTTTTATGAAAGCAAATTTTAAAGCGAATCTGCTCTAAAGTCTGTCTCCACATAGCATTAGATCTCTGGCCATGATGTTCATTTATATTTTCAATCTTGGCAAATTTAAGAATGATGTCTGAATTTTTTTTGTGTCAGTATTAGGAAATATGCAGATGGAGATTTATTGAGGCATTCAAAAAAGAAGACTTTTTAAAGCAAAAACACCCTTTCATTGGGGAGCTTTTAAAGGAGTTTCAGCTTTATAAAGTGGCTCCTAAAGCACTTTTTAAGAGTTCTTGAAGTGTTTTTGAATAGTTTTTTTTTTCTAAAGCTTTTTCTTTGCAACCTTTTGATTTACAGTGTCTACTTTGGAGAAAATTCCATCAGCAGAATCTGGGCAGAAACTCCAAATTTTTGAGGAGCTATGAGATTTGCAGGTGCATTTGTAGAGTTTCCACTCAGTTTCAACTAGGTGGCTATGTGCACATGATGTCTTTTTTCAGGCGGCTTCCGCCATTGGAATCATTTGAAAACCCTATCAAACATTGCTCAAAAGAATGAACATAAGCAATTCTATGTAAAACTGACTTGCTCTGTCTATGTTGAGGTTTTTGAATGTCTTTTGACCACTTCAGGTTTCTAAAAATGCCAAGCGGTTAAAAGAAGTCACATGTCCATTCTTTTAGCGTTTTCCACCAGGAGCATGCTGTGTATTTTACAATACAAATCAGTGGAAAAGCTCAATACATGCCTGGACTGCAACAAGACTTTTTTTGGAGTGTTTTGCCATTGATTTTGCTTAAAAGAGCTAACTGTTTCTTCATGTTTCAATGGAGTGAAAAATGCGACCAGAAAAAAAGACTTCACCGAAACCATGGGAAAACCTTTCAAAAAAGCTGTCTCAAAATTGTCCAGGAAACAACCAAAAAGATGACACAAAAGACGATTCAGGGGAAGAAATGTCCTACATTTCTTGAAAAGTCTTCTGCATGAAAAACTCATCAAGTTGTCCTGAGTTTAAAAGCCGTCATATGCACATACCAGTTCCTGTTCCAAAAATTCATTAAAAAACTGAGTGTGTGTGCAGTCCAACACGTCAAACTAAACTTGTGGTTTTTGAACTCCTAGTGGTGTTTGGAAAAGTTTTGATCAAAAGTTCCTGAAAAAACCTCAGTGTGAATCTTTAGGTTATTTGCAGATGGAATTTTATTAAGGTATTTAAAAACAATGAGTTTTGCAAGCAGAAACCACTTAGGAAATCACCACTTTATTAGGTACTTCTGGGAAGAGTTTTTATGTTCATGATGTGTTTCCTGGGGATTTTTTGCAGAGTTTGCAATGAGATTTTCATTCTTAAAGCCTTTTTTGCAGATTTTTGATTTGAATGTGCCTAGTTTGGAGTAGTTTTCCTCAGGATCCGCTTCACAGAAGCAACAAGTATTTTTTTGCTTTGCCACCACGTTTTTTTGAAAACCTGAAATGGATGAAAACTCTCCAAGTAATGTAATTATTACGTCTGAACATTTTTTTTCTCAGTATAATAAACCTCAGGAATTAAACTATTCAGTTTCAAAATAACACAAAGGCTCCAGTGAGAATTGAACTCACGACCCCTGGTTTACAAGACCAGTGCTCTAACCACTGAGATTTGAAGCCAGCGTCACTTTGCCCCATCTTTTGATCTCTATTTTGAACAGTGCAATAGCCATTCAGGTGCATTAACCACACAAGTCCTTTCATTTCTAGTTTGAAATCACACTCTTAGCGTAATGTCCCATCACCAACAAACCAACAACTGCTCTTGCAACGCAAAAGCATGACTTGCAAACATTCTGAAGCTTCAGTTCTAAAACTGACAACCTGTTTATTGGCAATCTGATGTGCAAAAAATGAAATTGGATGGATTGGCAAGGAAGAGACTTCTACTGCTTGCTTAAATAAAATATGTAATTCTTTATATGACAAAATCACACATCAAGAATAGATGAAGGGTCATTAGACTCCTTAAACTCTGCTAGAGGTAGCATAAGAAAGGAATTTGACAAACATGTTAACCGAATGTCATATAGGATCAAAGTCTTATAAAGAACTTTTGAAAAGGTTGTCGTAACTTCACATAAAGTCAATCTTGAATCGCACCAACTTTATACCACTGACCAAACAGATAAGCAATTTTCATATGAGAGACAAAGAGTTTTTGTAAGGTTTCAGTGAGAGTCGAACTCACGACCCCTGGTTTACAAGACCAGTGCTCTAACCTCTGAGCTATGAAGCCATTGAAAAGCATCAATTTTTCGAGCAATGTAGGGATTAGTCTGTTAGAGGTTTGGGTACGCTCAGTACCTCCTAAGGATCATTTACTATGCTACATGGGAGAAATGCAAAGAAACTGTACAAAGATTTTTCTTTAGGTACCAATTTGACATTGACATGGGAAAAATGCATATGAAAACTTACAACCCATACAAGCAATGATTGTAAGATAAGGCTTGGTACAAAAATGTAAAGAGAAGCATGATGATTTATTTATATTTTCAATTGTACCAAATTTAAGAATGATTTCATAAATTTTTTTCAGGTCAGTATTAATCTATGTGCAAATGGAGTTTTATGGAACCATTCAAACAAGATGAGTTTTTCAAGTGGAAACTTTTTATGAAAGCAAATTTTAAAGCGAATCTGCTCTAAAGTCTGTCTCCACATAGCATTAGATCTCTGGCCATGATGTTCATTTATATTTTCAATCTTGGCAAATTTAAGAATGATGTCTGAATTTTTTTTGTGTCAGTATTAGGAAATATGCAGATGGAGATTTATTGAGGCATTCAAAAAAGAAGACTTTTTAAAGCAAAAACACCCTTTCATTGGGGAGCTTTTAAAGGAGTTTCAGCTTTATAAAGTGGCTCCTAAAGCACTTTTTAAGAGTTCTTGAAGTGTTTTTGAAGAGTTTTTTTTTTCTAAAGCTTTTTCTTTGCAACCTTTTGATTTACAGTGTCTACTTTGGAGAAAATTCCATCAGCAGAATCTGGGCAGAAACTCCAAATTTTTGAGGAGCTATGAGATTTGCAGGTGCATTTGTAGAGTTTCCACTCAGTTTCAACTAGGTGGCTATGTGCACATGATGTCTTTTTTCAGGCGGCTTCCGCCATTGGAATCATTTGAAAACCCTATCAAACATTGCTCAAAAGAATGAACATAAGCAATTCTATGTAAAACTGACTTGCTCTGTCTATGTTGAGGTTTTTGAATGTCTTTTGACCACTTCAGGTTTCTAAAAATGCCAAGCGGTTAAAAGAAGTCACATGTCCATTCTTTTAGCGTTTTCCACCAGGAGCATGCTGTGTATTTTACAATACAAATCAGTGGAAAAGCTCAATACATGCCTGGACTGCAACAAGACTTTTTTTGGAGTGTTTTGCCATTGATTTTGCTTAAAAGAGCTAACTGTTTCTTCATGTTTCAATGGAGTGAAAAATGCGACCAGAAAAAAAGACTTCACCGAAACCATGGGAAAACCTTTCAAAAAAGCTGTCTCAAAATTGTCCAGGAAACAACCAAAAAGATGACACAAAAGACGATTCAGGGGAAGAAATGTCCTACATTTCTTGAAAAGTCTTCTGCATGAAAAACTCATCAAGTTGTCCTGAGTTTAAAAGCCGTCATATGCACATACCAGTTCCTGTTCCAAAAATTCATTAAAAAACTGAGTGTGTGTGCAGTCCAACACGTCAAACTAAACTTGTGGTTTTTGAACTCCTAGTGGTGTTTGGAAAAGTTTTGATCAAAAGTTCCTGAAAAAACCTCAGTGTGAATCTTTAGGTTATTTGCAGATGGAATTTTATTAAGGTATTTAAAAACAATGAGTTTTGCAAGCAGAAACCACTTAGGAAATCACCACTTTATTAGGTACTTCTGGGAAGAGTTTTTATGTTCATGATGTGTTTCCTGGGGATTTTTTGCAGAGTTTGCAATGAGATTTTCATTCTTAAAGCCTTTTTTGCAGATTTTTGATTTGAATGTGCCTAGTTTGGAGTAGTTTTCCTCAGGATCCGCTTCACAGAAGCAACAAGTATTTTTTTGCTTTGCCACCACGTTTTTTTGAAAACCTGAAATGGATGAAAACTCTCCAAGTAATGTAATTATTACGTCTGAACATTTTTTTTCTCAGTATAATAAACCTCAGGAATTAAACTATTCAGTTTCAAAATAACACAAAGGCTCCAGTGAGAATTGAACTCACGACCCCTGGTTTACAAGACCAGTGCTCTAACCACTGAGATTTGAAGCCAGCGTCACTTTGCCCCATCTTTTGATCTCTATTTTGAACAGTGCAATAGCCATTCAGGTGCATTAACCACACAAGTCCTTTCATTTCTAGTTTGAAATCACACTCTTAGCGTAATGTCCCATCACCAACAAACCAACAACTGCTCTTGCAACGCAAAAGCATGACTTGCAAACATTCTGAAGCTTCAGTTCTAAAACTGACAACCTGTTTATTGGCAATCTGATGTGCAAAAAATGAAATTGGATGGATTGGCAAGGAAGAGACTTCTACTGCTTGCTTAAATAAAATATGTAATTCTTTATATGACAAAATCACACATCAAGAATAGATGAAGGGTCATTAGACTCCTTAAACTCTGCTAGAGGTAGCATAAGAAAGGAATTTGACAAACATGTTAACCGAATGTCATATAGGATCAAAGTCTTATAAAGAACTTTTGAAAAGGTTGTCGTAACTTCACATAAAGTCAATCTTGAATCGCACCAACTTTATACCACTGACCAAACAGATAAGCAATTTTCATATGAGAGACAAAGAGTTTTTGTAAGGTTTCAGTGAGAGTCGAACTCACGACCCCTGGTTTACAAGACCAGTGCTCTAACCTCTGAGCTATGAAGCCATTGAAAAGCATCAATTTTTCGAGCAATGTAGGGATTAGTCTGTTAGAGGTTTGGGTACGCTCAGTACCTCCTAAGGATCATTTACTATGCTACATGGGAGAAATGCAAAGAAACTGTACAAAGATTTTTCTTTAGGTACCAATTTGACATTGACATGGGAAAAATGCATATGAAAACTTACAACCCATACAAGCAATGATTGTAAGATAAGGCTTGGTACAAAAATGTAAAGAGAAGCATGATGATTTATTTATATTTTCAATTGTACCAAATTTAAGAATGATTTCATAAATTTTTTTCAGGTCAGTATTAATCTATGTGCAAATGGAGTTTTATGGAACCATTCAAACAAGATGAGTTTTTCAAGTGGAAACTTTTTATGAAAGCAAATTTTAAAGCGAATCTGCTCTAAAGTCTGTCTCCACATAGCATTAGATCTCTGGCCATGATGTTCATTTATATTTTCAATCTTGGCAAATTTAAGAATGATGTCTGAATTTTTTTTGTGTCAGTATTAGGAAATATGCAGATGGAGATTTATTGAGGCATTCAAAAAAGAAGACTTTTTAAAGCAAAAACACCCTTTCATTGGGGAGCTTTTAAAGGAGTTTCAGCTTTATAAAGTGGCTCCTAAAGCACTTTTTAAGAGTTCTTGAAGTGTTTTTGAAGAGTTTTTTTTTTCTAAAGCTTTTTCTTTGCAACCTTTTGATTTACAGTGTCTACTTTGGAGAAAATTCCATCAGCAGAATCTGGGCAGAAACTCCAAATTTTTGAGGAGCTATGAGATTTGCAGGTGCATTTGTAGAGTTTCCACTCAGTTTCAACTAGGTGGCTATGTGCACATGATGTCTTTTTTCAGGCGGCTTCCTCCATTGGAATCATTTGAAAACCCTATCAAACATTGCTCAAAAGAATGAACATAAGCAATTCTATGTAAAACTGACTTGCTCTGTCTATGTTGAGGTTTTTGAATGTCTTTTGACCACTTCAGGTTTCTAAAAATGCCAAGCGGTTAAAAGAAGTCACATGTCCATTCTTTTAGCGTTTTCCACCAGGAGCATGCTGTGTATTTTACAATACAAATCAGTGGAAAAGCTCAATACATGCCTGGACTGCAACAAGACTTTTTTTGGAGTGTTTTGCCATTGATTTTGCTTAAAAGAGCTAACTGTTTCTTCATGTTTCAATGGAGTGAAAAATGCGACCAGAAAAAAAGACTTCACCGAAACCATGGGAAAACTTTTCAAAAAAGCTGTCTCAAAATTGTCCAGGAAACAACCAAAAAGATGACACAAAAGACGATTCAGGGGAAGAAATGTCCTACATTTCTTGAAAAGTCTTCTGCGTGAAAAACTCATCAAGTTGTCTTGAGTTTAAAAGCCGTCATGTGCACATACCAGTTCCTGTTCCAAAAATTCATTAAAAAACTGAGTGTGCGTGCAGTCCAACACGTCAAACAAAACTTGTGGTTTTTGAACTCCTAGTGGTGTTTGGAAAAGTTTTGACCAAAAGTTCCTGAAAAAACCTCAGTGTGAATCTTTAGGTTATATGCAGATGGAATTTTATTAAGGTATTTAAAAACAATGAGTTTTGCAAGCAGAAACCACTTAGGAAATCACCACTTTATTAGGTACTTCTGGGAAGAGTTTTTATGTTCATGATGTGTTTCCTGGGGATTTTTTGCAGAGTTTGCAATGAGATTTTCATTCTTAAAGCCTTTTTTGCAGATTTTTGATTTGAATGTGCCTAGTTTGGAGTAGTTTTCCTCAGGATCCGCTTCACAGAAGCAACAAGTATTTTTTTTCTTTGCCACCACGTTTTTTTGAAAACCTGAAATGGATGAAAACTCTCCAAGTAATGTAATTATTACGTCTGAACATTTTTTTTCTCAGTATAATAAACCTCAGGAATTAAACTATTCAGTTTCAAAATAACACAAAGGCTCTAGTGAGAATTGAACTCACGACCCCTGGTTGACAAGACCAGTGCTCTAACCACTGAGCTATGAAGCCAGCGTCATTTTGCTCCATCTTTTGATCTCTATTTTGAACAGTGCAATAGCCATTCAGGTGCATTAACCACACAAGTCCTTTCATTTCTAGTTTGAAATCACACTCTTAGCGTAATGTCCCATCACCAACAAACCAACAACTGCTCTTGCAACGCAAAAGCATGACTTGCAAACATTCTGAATCTTCAGTTCTAAAACTGACAACCTGTTTATTGGCAATCTGATGTGCAAAAAAATGAAATTGGATGGATTGGCAAGGAAGAGACTTCTACTGCTTGCTTAAATAAAATATGTAATTCATTATATGACAAAATCACACATCAAGAATAGATGAAGGGTCATTAGACTCCTTAAACTCTGCTAGAGGTAGCATAAAAAAGGAATTTGACAAACATGTTACCCGAATGTCATACAGGATCAAAGTCTTATCAAGAACTTTTGAAAAGGTTGTCGTAACTTCACATAAAGTCAATCTTGAATCGCACCAACTTTATACCACTGACCAAACAGATAAGCAATTTTCATATGAGAGACAAACAGTTTTTGTAAGGCTTCAGTGAGAGTCGAACTCACGACCCCTGGTTTACGAGACCAGTGCTCTAACCTCTGAGCTATGAAGCCATTGAAAAGCAACAATTTCTCGAGCAATGTAGGGATTAGTCTGTTAGAGGTTTGGGTACGCTCAGTACCTCCTAAGGATCATTTACTATGCTACATGGGAGAAATGCAAAGAAACTGTACAAAGATTTTTCTTTAGGTACCAATTTGACATTGACATGGGAAAAATGCATATGAAAACTTACAACCCATACAAGCAATGATTGTAAGATAAGGCTTGGTACAAAAATGTAGAGAGAAGCATGATGATTTATTTATATTTTCAATTGTACCAAATTTAAGAATGATTTCATAAATTTTTTTCAGGTCAGTATTAATCTATGTACAAATGGAGTTTTATGGAACCATTCAAACAAGATAAGTTTTTCAAGTGGAAACTTTTTATGAAAGCAAATTTTAAAGCGAATCTGCTCTAAAGTCTGTCTCCACATAGCATTAGATCTCTGGCCATGATGTTCATTTATATTTTCAATCTTGGCAAATTTAAGAATGATGTCTGAATTTTTTTTGTGTTAGTATTAGGAAATATGCAGATGGAGATTTATTGAGGCATTCAAAAAAGAAGACTTTTTAAAGCAAAAGCACCCTTTCATTGGGGAGCTTTTAAAGGAGTTTCAGCTTTATAAAGTGGCTCCTAAAGCACTTTTTAAGAGTTCTTGAAGTGTTTTTGAAGAGTTTTTTTTTCTAAAGCTTTTTCTTTGCAACCTTTTGATTTACAGTGTCTACTTTGGAGAAAATTCCATCAGCAGAATCTGGGCAGAAACTCCAAATTTTTGAGGAGCTATGAGATTTGCAGGTGCATTTGTAGAGTTTCCACTCAGTTTCAACTAGGTGGCTATGTGCACATGATGTCTTTTTTCAGGCGGCTTCCGCCATTGGAATCATTTGAAAACCCTATCAAACATTGTTCAAAAGAATGAACATAAGCAATTCTATGTAAAACTGACTTGCTCTGTCTATGTTGAGGTTTTTGAATGTCTTTTGACCACTTCAGGTTTCTAAAAATGCCAAGCGGTTAAAAAAAGTCACATGTCCATTCTTTTAGCGTTTTCCACCAGGAGCATGCTGTGTATTTTACAATACAAATCAGTGGAAAAGCTCAATACATGCCTGGACTGCAACAAGACTTTTTTTGGAGTGTTTTGCCATTGATTTTGCTTAAAAGAGCTAACTGTTTCTTCATGTTTCAATGGAGTGAAAAATGCGACCAGAAAAAAAGACTTCACCGAAACCATGGGAAAACCTTTCAAAAAAGCTGTCTCAAAATTGTCCAGGAAACAACCAAAAAGATGACACAAAAGACGATTCAGGGGAAGAAATGTCCTACATTTCTTGAAAAGTCTTCTGCATGAAAAACTCATCAAGTTGTCCTGAGTTTAAAAGCCGTCATATGCACATACCAGTTCCTGTTCCAAAAATTCATTAAAAAACTGAGTGTGTGTGCAGTCCAACACGTCAAACTAAACTTGTGGTTTTTGAACTCCTAGTGGTGTTTGGAAAAGTTTTGATCAAAAGTTCCTGAAAAAACCTCAGTGTGAATCTTTAGGTTATTTGCAGATGGAATTTTATTAAGGTATTTAAAAACAATGAGTTTTGCAAGCAGAAACCACTTAGGAAATCACCACTTTATTAGGTACTTCTGGGAAGAGTTTTTATGTTCATGATGTGTTTCCTGGGGATTTTTTGCAGAGTTTGCAATGAGATTTTCATTCTTAAAGCCTTTTTTGCAGATTTTTGATTTGAATGTGCCTAGTTTGGAGTAGTTTTCCTCAGGATCCGCTTCACAGAAGCAACAAGTATTTTTTTGCTTTGCCACCACGTTTTTTTGAAAACCTGAAATGGATGAAAACTCTCCAAGTAATGTAATTATTACGTCTGAACATTTTTTTTCTCAGTATAATAAACCTCAGGAATTAAACTATTCAGTTTCAAAATAACACAAAGGCTCCAGTGAGAATTGAACTCACGACCCCTGGTTTACAAGACCAGTGCTCTAACCACTGAGATTTGAAGCCAGCGTCACTTTGCCCCATCTTTTGATCTCTTGTTTTGAACAGTGCAATAGCCATTCAGGTGCATTAACCACACAAGTCCTTTCATTTCTAGTTTGAAATCACACTCTTAGCGTAATGTCCCATCACCAACAAACCAACACCTGCTCTTGCAACGCAAAAGCATGACTTGCAAACATTCTGAAGCTTCAGTTCTAAAACTGACAACCTGTTTATTGGCAATCTGATGTGCAAAAAATGAAATTGGATGGATTGGCAAGGAAGAGACTTCTACTGCTTGCTTAAATAAAATATGTAATTCTTTATATGACAAAATCACACATCAAGAATAGATGAAGGGTCATTAGACTCCTTAAACTCTGCTAGAGGTAGCATAAGAAAGGAATTTGACAAACATGTTAACCGAATGTCATATAGGATCAAAGTCTTATAAAGAACTTTTGAAAAGGTTGTCGTAACTTCACATAAAGTCAATCTTGAATCGCACCAACTTTATACCACTGACCAAACAGATAAGCAATTTTCATATGAGAGACAAAGAGTTTTTGTAAGGTTTCAGTGAGAGTCGAACTCACGACCCCTGGTTTACAAGACCAGTGCTCTAACCTCTGAGCTATGAAGCCATTGAAAAGCATCAATTTTTCGAGCAATGTAGGGATCAGTCTGTTAGAGGTTTGGGTACGCTCAGTACCTCCTAAGGATCATTTACTATGCTACATGGGAGAAATGCAAAGAAACTGTACAAAGATTTTTCTTTAGGTACCAATTTGACATTGACATGGGAAAAATGCATATGAAAACTTACAACCCATACAAGCAATGATTGTAAGATAAGGCTTGGTACAAAAATGTAAAGAGAAGCATGATGATTTATTTATATTTTCAATTGTACCAAATTTAAGAATGATTTCATAAATTTTTTTCAGGTCAGTATTAATCTATGTGCAAATGGAGTTTTATGGAACCATTCAAACAAGATGAGTTTTTCAAGTGGAAACTTTTTATGAAAGCAAATTTTAAAGCGAATCTGCTCTAAAGTCTGTCTCCACATAGCATTAGATCTCTGGCCATGATGTTCATTTATATTTTCAATCTTGGCAAATTTAAGAATGATGTCTGAATTTTTTTTGTGTCAGTATTAGGAAATATGCAGATGGAGATTTATTGAGGCATTCAAAAAAGAAGACTTTTTAAAGCAAAAACACCCTTTCATTGGGGAGCTTTTAAAGGAGTTTCAGCTTTATAAAGTGGCTCCTAAAGCACTTTTTAAGAGTTCTTGAAGTGTTTTTGAAGAGTTTTTTTTTTCTAAAGCTTTTTCTTTGCAACCTTTTGATTTACAGTGTCTACTTTGGAGAAAATTCCATCAGCAGAATCTGGGCAGAAACTCCAAATTTTTGTGGAGCTATGAGATTTGCAGGTGCATTTGTAGAGTTTCCACTCAGTTTCAACTAGGTGGCTATGTGCACATGATGTCTTTTTTCAGGCGGCTTCCGCCATTGGAATCATTTGAAAACCCTATCAAACATTGTTCAAAAGAATGAACATAAGCAATTCTATGTAAAACTGACTTGCTCTGTCTATGTTGAGGTTTTTGAATGTCTTTTGACCACTTCAGGTTTCTAAAAATGCCAAGCGGTTAAAAGAAGTCACATGTCCATTCTTTTAGCGTTTTCCACCAGGAGCATGCTGTGTATTTTACAATACAAATCAGTGGAAAAGCTCAATACATGCCTGGACTGCAACAAGACTTTTTTTGGAGTGTTTTGCCATTGATTTTGCTTAAAAGAGCTAACTGTTTCTTCATGTTTCAATGGAGTGAAAAATGCGACCAGAAAAAAAGACTTCACCGAAACCATGGGAAAACTTTTCAAAAAAGCTGTCTCAAAATTGTCCAGGAAACAACCAAAAAGATGACACAAAAGACGATTCAGGGGAAGAAATGTCCTACATTTCTTGAAAAGTCTTCTGCATGAAAAACTCATCAAGTTGTCCTGAGTTTAAAAGCCGTCATATGCACATACCAGTTCCTGTTCCAAAAATTCATTAAAAAACTGAGTGTGTGTGCAGTCCAACACGTCAAACTAAACTTGTGGTTTTTGAACTCCTAGTGGTGTTTGGAAAAGTTTTGATCAAAAGTTCCTGAAAAAACCTCAGTGTGAATCTTTAGGTTATTTGCAGATGGAATTTTATTAAGGTATTTAAAAACAATGAGTTTTGCAAGCAGAAACCACTTAGGAAATCACCACTTTATTAGGTACTTCTGGGAAGAGTGTTTATGTTCATGATGTGTTTCCTGGGGATTTTTTGCAGAGTTTGCAATGAGATTTTCATTCTTAAAGCCTTTTTTGCAGATTTTTGATTTGAATGTGCCTAGTTTGGAGTAGTTTTCCTCAGGATCCGCTTCACAGAAGCAACAAGTATTTTTTTTCTTTGCCACCACGTTTTTTTGAAAACCTGAAATGGATGAAAACTCTCCAAGTAATGTAATTATTACGTCTGAACATTTTTTTTCTCAGTATAATAAACCTCAGGAATTAAACTATTCAGTTTCAAAATAACACAAAGGCTCCAGTGAGAATTGAACTCACGACCCCTGGTTTACAAGACCAGTGCTCTAACCACTGAGATTTGAAGCCAGCGTCACTTTGCCCCATCTTTTGATCTCTATTTTGAACAGTGCAATAGCCATTCAGGTGCATTAACCACACAAGTCCTTTCATTTCTAGTTTGAAATCACACTCTTAGCGTAATGTCCCATCACCAACAAACCAACAACTGCTCTTGCAATGCAAAAGCATGACTTGCAAACATTCTGAAGCTTCAGTTCTAAAACTGACAACCTGTTTATTGGCAATCTGATGTGCAAAAAAATGAAATTGGATGGATTGGCAAGGAAGAGACTTCTACTGCTTGCTTAAATAAAATATGTAATTCTTTATATGACAAAATCACACATCAAGAATAGATGAAGGGTCATTAGACTCCTTAAACTCTGCTAGAGGTAGCATAAAAAAGGAATTTGACAAACATGTTACCCGAATGTCATATAGGATCAAAGTCTTATCAAGAACTTTTGAAAAGGTTGTCGTAACTTCACATAAAGTCAATCTTGAATCGCACCAACTTTATACCACTGACCAAACAGATAAGCAATTTTCATATGAGAGACAAAGAGTTTTTGTAAGGCTTCAGTGAGAGTCGAACTCACGACCCCTGGTTTACGAGACCAGTGCTCTAACCTCTGAGCTATGAAGCCATTGAAAAGCAACAATTTCTCGAGCAATGTAGGGATTAGTCTGTTAGAGGTTTGGGTACGCTCAGTACCTCCTAAGGATCATTTACTATGCTACATGGGAGAAATGCAAAGAAACTGTACAAAGATTTTTCTTTAGGTACCAATTTGACATTGACATGGGAAAAATGCATATGAAAACTTACAACCCATACAAGCAATGATTGTAAGATAAGGCTTGGTACAAAAATGTAGAGAGAAGCATGATGATTTATTTATATTTTCAATTGTACCAAATTTAAGAATGATTTCATAAATTTTTTTCAGGTCAGTATTAATCTATGTACAAATGGAGTTTTATGGAACCATTCAAACAAGATGAGTTTTTCAAGTGGAAACTTTTTATGAAAGCAAATTTTAAAGCGAATCTGCTCTAAAGTCTGTCTCCACATAGCATTAGATCTCTGGCCATGATGTTCATTTATATTTTCAATCTTGGCAAATTTAAGAATGATGTCTGAATTTTTTTTGTGTCAGTATTAGGAAATATGCAGATGGAGATTTATTGAGGCATTCAAAAAAGAAGACTTTTTAAAGCAAAAACACCCTTTCATTGGGGAGCTTTTAAAGGAGTTTCAGCTTTATAAAGTGGCTCCTAAAGCACTTTTTAAGAGTTCTTGAAGTGTTTTTGAAGAGTTTTTTTTTTCTAAAGCTTTTTCTTTGCAACCTTTTGATTTACAGTGTCTACTTTGGAGAATATTCCATCAGCAGAATCTGGGCAGAAACTCCAAATTTTTGAGGAGCTATGAGATTTGCAGGTGCATTTGTAGAGTTTCCACTCAGTTTCAACTAGGTAGCTATGTGCACATGATGTCTTTTTTCAGGCGGCTTCCGCCATTGGAATCATATGAAAACCCTATCAAAAGAATGAACATGAGCAATTCTATGTAAAACTGACTTGCTCTGTCTATGTTGAGGTTTTTGAATGTCTTTTGACCACTTCAGGTTTCTAAAAATGCCAAGCGGTTAAAAGAAGTCACATGTCCATTCTTTTAGCGTTTTCCACCAGGAGCATGCTGTGTATTTTACAATACAAATCAGTGGAAAAGCTCAATACATGCCTGGACTGCAACAAGACTTTTTTTGGAGTGTTTTGCCATTGATTTTGCTTAAAAGAGCTAACTGTTTCTTCATGTTTCAATGGAGTGAAAAATGCGACCAGAAAAAAAGACTTCACCGAAACCATGGGAAAACTTTTCAAAAAAGCTGTCTCAAAATTGTCCAGGAAACAACCAAAAAGATGACACAAAAGACGATTCAGGGGAAGAAATGTCCTACATTTCTTGAAAAGTCTTCTGCGTGAAAAACTCATCAAGTTGTCTTGAGTTTAAAAGCCGTCATATGCACATACCAGTTCCTGTTCCAAAAATTCATTAAAAAACTGAGTGTGTGTGCAGTCCAACACGTCAAACAAAACTTGTGGTTTTTGAACTCCTAGTGGTGTTTGGAAAAGTTTTGATCAAAAGTTCCTGAAAAAACCTCAGTGTGAATCTTTAGGTTATTTGCAGATGGAATTTTATTAAGGTATTTAAAAACAATGAGTTTTGCAAGCAGAAACCACTTAGGAAATCACCACTTTATTAGGTACTTCTGGGAAGAGTTTTTATGTTCATGATGTGTTTCCTGGGGATTTTTTGCAGAGTTTGCAATGAGATTTTCATTCTTAAAGCCTTTTTTGCAGATTTTTTATTTGAATGTGCCTAGTTTGGAGTAGTTTTCCTCAGGATCCGCTTCACAGAAGCAACAAGTATTTTTTTGCTTTGCCACCACGTTTTTTTGAAAACCTGAAATGGATGAAAACTCTCCAAGTAATTTAATTATTACGTCTGAACATTTTTTTTCTCAGTATAATAAACCTCAGGAATTAAACTATTCAGTTTCAAAATAACACAAAGGCTCCAGTGAGAATTGAACTCACGACCCCTGGTTTACAAGACCAGCGCTCTAACCACTGAGCTATGAAGCCAGCGTCACTTTGCCCCATCTTTTGATCTCTATTTCAAACAGTGCAATAGCCATTCAGGTGCATTAACCACACAAGTCCTTTCATTTCTAGTTTGAAATCACACTCTTAGCGTAATGTCCCATCACCAACAAACCAACAACTGCTCTTGCAACGCAAAAGCATGACTTGCAAACATTCTGAAGCTTCAGTTCTAAAACTGACAACCTGTTTATTGGCAATCTGATGTGCAAAAAAATGAAATTGGATGGATTGGCAAGGAAGAGACTTCTACTGCTTGCTTAAATAAAATATGTAATTCTTTATATGACAAAATCACACATCAAGAATAGATGAAGGGTCATTAGACTCCTTAAACTCTGCTAGAGGTAGAATAAGAAAGGAATTTGACAAACATGTTACCCGAATGTCATATAGGACCAAAGTCTTATCAAGAACTTTTGAAAAGGTTGTCGTAACTTCACATAAAGTCAATCTTGAATGTTGAGTTGGTGCGCAACTTTATACCACTGACCAAACAGATTAGCAATTTTCATATGAGAGACAAAGAGTTTTTGTAAGGCTCCAGTGAGAATTGAACTCACGACCAGTGCTCTAACCACTGAGCTATGAAGCCAGCGTCACTTTGCCCCATCTTTTGATCTCTATTTTGAACAGTGCAATAGCCATTCAGTTGCATTAACCACACAAGTCCTTTCATTTCTAGTTTGAAATCACATTCTTAGCGTAATGTCCCATCACCAACAAACCAACAACTGCTCTTGCAACGCAAAAGCATGACTTGCAAACATTCTGAAGCTTCAGTTCTAAAACTGACAACCTGTTTATTGGCAATCTGATGTGCAAAAAAATGAAATTGGATGGATTGGCAAGGAAGAGACTTCTACTGCTTGCTTAAATAAAATATGTAATTCTTTATATGACAAAATCACACATCAAGAATAGATGAAGGGTCATTAGACTCCTTAAACTCTGCTAGAGGTAGCATAAGAAAGGAATTTGACAAACATGTTACCCGAAGGTCATATAGGATCAAAGTCTTATCAAGAACTTTTGAAAAGGTTGTCGTAACTTCACATAAAGTCAATCTTGAATCGCACCGACTTTATACCACTGACCAAACAGATAAGCAATTTTCATATGAGAGACAAAGAGTTTTTGTAAGGCTTCAGTGAGAGTCAAACTCACGACCCCTGGTTTACGAGACCAGTGCTCTAACCTCTGAGCTATGAAGCCATTGAAAAGCAACAATTTCTCGAGCAATGTAGGGATTAGTCTGTTAGAGGTTTGGGTACGCTCAGTACCTCCTAAGGATCATTTACTATGCTACATGGGAGAAATGCAAAGAAACTGTACAAAGATTTTTCTTTAGGTACCAATTTGACATTGACATGGGAAAAATGCGTATGAAAACTTACAACCCATACGAGCAATGATTGTAAGATAAGGCTTGGTACAAAAATGTAAAGAGAAGCATGATGATTTATTTATATTTTCAATTGTACCAAATTTAAGAATGATTTCATAAAATTTTTTCAGGTCAGTATTAATCTATGTACAAATGGAGTTTTATGGAACCATTCAAACAAGATGAGTTTTTCAAGTGGAAACTTTTTATGAAAGCAAATTTTAAAGCGAATCTGCTCTAAAGTCTGTCTCCACATAGCATTAGATCTCTGGCCATGATGTTCATTTATATTTTCAATCTTGGCAAATTTAAGAATGATGTCTGAATTTTTTTTGTGTCTGCATTAGGAAATATGCAGATGGAGATTTATTGAGGCATTCAAAAAAGAAGACTTTTTAAAGCAAAAACACCCTTTCATTGGGGAGCTTTTAAAGGAGTTTCAGCTTTATAAAGTGGCTCCTAAAGCACTTTTTAAGAGTTCTTGAAGTGTTTTTGAAGAGTTTTTTTTTCTAAAGCTTTTTCTTTGCAACCTTTTGATTTACAGTGTCTACTTTGGAGAAAATTCCATCAGCAGAATCTGGGCAGAAACTCCAAATTTTTGAGGAGCTATGAGATTTGCAGGTGCATTTGTAGAGTTTCCACTCAGTTTCAACTAGGTGGCTATGTGCACATGATGTCTTTTTTCAGGCGGCTTCCGCCATTGGAATCATTTGAAAACCCTATCAAACACACAGCAAGTCAGCAGGATCTAGGAGCAACATGGCAGATGTGACAACCTACATGGTGAGCTGCAGCATGTGCTACATGTTCACAGATCGACCAGAAGAAGAATCCAATTTCACCTGTCAGAAGTGTAGACTAGTGGCCCTTTTAGAAGAAAAGGTGCGGGGTCTGGAAGAAAGAATAGCAACTTTGAAACTCATCAAAGAGAATGAAGACTTTCTAGACAGAACAGAAGCATCTCTACTGGTCACAGAAGGTGCAAAAAGTGTCAGAGAACCTCCAAAAGCAGATGAGTGGAAGCATGTGACCAAAAGAAGCAAGAAGACCATGGAGAAATCACCAACCACACAACTGAAGAACCGATATCAAATCTTTGTAGAGGATGAAGATGGCACACCTAAGAATGAAGCAATACCAGCAAGCAAAAAAGAAAAGGGCACACAGCAACAAGTGACAGCAAAAAGTACAGCCAAGAAGCAACGAAGAGTGGTGGTGGTGGGAGACTCACTACTGAGAGGCACCGAAGCAGCCATCTGCAGACCGGACATAACTGCAAGAGAAGTATGCTGCCTTCCAGGTGCGATGATCAAGGATGTGACCGATAGGATACCAAAGCTCTTCAGCTCCAAGGACGTCCACCCATTTCTTCTGATACATGTTGGCACCAATGACACGGCAAGGAAGGACCTACCGACAATCTGCAAGGACTTTGAAGAGTTGGGGAAGAAAGTAAAGGAACTGGATGCACAGGTAGTTTTTTCTTCTATCCTTCCAGTAGACGGGCATGGCACCAGGAGATGGAACAGGATCCTTGATGCAAACAACTGGCTAAGACGATGGTGCAGACAACAAGGATTTGGATTCCTGGACCACGGTGTGAATTACTGGTATGATGGACTCCTCGCCAGAGACGGACTACACCTCAACAAACCTGGGAAACACACATTCGCCAGAAGACTCGCTACACTCATCAGGAGGGCGTTAAACTAGAAGAAGAGGGGACGGGAAGAAAAGCATTAGACTCGAACAAAGACGACCCAGGAAAACATACTCAGAAGGGAGGTAAGAACATTTCTAAAACAATCCACAGTGAGGAGATTGGAACAAAACAAAATCCTCTAAACTGCATGCTCGCAAACGCCAGAAGCCTGACAAACAAGATGGAAGAACTAGAAGCAGAAATATCTACAGGTAACTTTGACATAGTGGGAATAACCGAGACATGGTTAGATGAAAGCTATGACTGGGCAGTTAACTTACAGGGTTACAGTCTGTTTAGAAAGGATCGTAAAAATCGGAGAGGAGGAGGGGTTTGTCTCTATGTAAAGTCTTGTCTAAAGTCCACTTTAAGGGAGGATATTAGCGAAGGGAATGAGGATGTCGAGTCCATATGGGTTGAAATTCATGGAGGGAAAAATGGTAACAAAATTCTCATTGGGGTCTGTTACAAACCCCCAAATATAACAGAAAGCATGGAAAGTCTACTTCTAAAGCAGATAGATGAAGCTGCAACCCATAATGAGGTCCTGGTTATGGGGGACTTTAACTACCCGGATATTAACTGGGAAACAGAAACCTGTGAAACCCATAAAGGCAACAGGTTTCTGCTAATAACCAAGAAAAATTATCTTTCACAATTGGTGCAGAATCCAACCAGAGGAGCAGCACTTTTAGACCTAATTCTATCTAATAGACCTGACAGAATAACAAATCTGCAGGTGGTTGGGCATTTAGGAAATAGCGACCACAATATTGTGCAGTTTCACCTGTCTTTCACTAGGGGGACTTGTCAGGGAGTCACAAAAACATTGAACTTTAGGAAGGCAAAGTTTGAACAGCTTAGAGATGCCCTTAATCTGGTAGACTGGGACAATATCCTCAGAAATGAGAATACAGATAATAAATGGGAAATGTTTAAGAACATCCTAAATAGGCAGTGTAAGCGGTTTATACCTTGTGGGAATAAAAGGACTAGAAATAGGAAAAACCCAATGTGGCTAAACAAAGAAGTAAGACAGGCAATTAACAGTAAAAAGAAAGCATTTGCACTACTAAAGCAGGATGGCACCATTGAAGCTCTAAAAAACTATAGGGAGAAAAATACTTTATCTAAAAAACTAATTAAAGCTGCCAAAAAGGAAACAGAGAAGCACATTGCTAAGGAGAGTAAAACTAATCCCAAACTGTTCTTCAACTATATCAATAGTAAAAGAGTAAAAACTGAAAATGTAGGCCCCTTAAAAAATAGTGAGGAAAGAATGGTTGTAGATGACGAGGAAAAAGCTAACATATTAAACACCTTCTTCTCCACGGTATTCACGGTGGAAAATGAAATGCTAGGTGAAATCCCAAGAAACAATGAAAACCCTATATTAAGGGTCACCAATCTAACCCAAGAAGAGGTGCGAAACCGGCTAAATAAGATTAAAATAGATAAATCTCCGGGTCCGGATGGCATACACCCACGAGTACTAAGAGAACTAAGTAATGTAATAGATAAACCATTATTTCTTATTTTTAGTGACTCTATAGCGACAGGGTCTGTTCTGCAGGACTGGCGCATAGCAAATGTGGTGCCAATATTCAAAAAGGGCTCTAAAAGTGAACCTGGAAATTATAGGCCAGTAAGTCTAACCTCTATTGTTGGTAAAATATTTGAAGGGTTTCTGAGGGATGTTATTCTGGATTATCTCAATGAGAATAACTGTTTAACTCCATATCAGCATGGGTTTATGAGAAATCGCTCCTGTCAAACCAATCTAATCAGTTTTTATGAAGAGGTAAGCTATAGACTGGACCACGGTGAGTCATTGGACGTGGTATATCTCGATTTTTCCAAAGCGTTTGATACCGTGCCGCACAAGAGGTTGGTACACAAAATGAGAATGCTTGGTCTGGGGGAAAATGTGTGTAAATGGGTTAGTAACTGGCTTAGTGATAGAAAGCAGAGGGTGGTTATAAATGGTATAGTCTCTAACTGGGTCGCTGTGACCAGTGGGGTACCGCAGGGGTCAGTATTGGGACCTGTTCTCTTCAACATATTCATTAATGATCTGGTAGAAGGTTTACACAGTAAAATATCGATATTTGCAGATGATACAAAACTATGTAAAGCAGTTAATACAAGAGAAGATAGTATTCTGCTACAGATGGATCTGGATAAGTTGGAAACTTGGGCTGAAAGGTGGCAGATGAGGTTTAACAATGATAAATGTAAGGTTATACACATGGGAAGAAGGAATCAATATCACCATTACACACTGAATGGGAAACCACTGGGTAAATCTGACAGGGAGAAGGACTTGGGGATCCTAGTTAATGATAAACTTACCTGGAGCAGCCAGTGCCAGGCAGCAGCTGCCAAGGCAAACAGGATCATGGGGTGCATTAAAAGAGGTCTGGATACACATGATGAGAGCATTATACTGCCTCTGTACAAATCCCTAGTTAGACCGCACATGGAGTACTGTGTCCAGTTTTGGGCACCGGTGCTCAGGAAGGATATAATGGAACTAGAGAGAGTACAAAGGAGGGCAACAAAATTAATAAAGGGGATGGGAGAACTACAATACCCAGATAGATTAGCGAAATTAGGATTATTTAGTCTAGAAAAAAGACGACTGAGGGGCGATCTAATAACCATGTATAAGTATATAAGGGGACAATACAAATATCTCGCTGAGGATCTGTTTATACCAAGGAAGGTGACGGGCACAAGGGGGCATTCTTTGCGTCTGGAGGAGAGAAGGTTTTTCCACCAACATAGAAGAGGATTCTTTACTGTTAGGGCAGTGAGAATCTGGAATTGCTTGCCTGAGGAGGTGGTGATGGCGAACTCAGTCGAGGGGTTCAAGAGAGGCCTGGATGTCTTCCTGGAGCAGAACAATATTGTATCATACAATTATTAGGTTCTGTAGAAGGACGTAGATCTGGGGATTTATTATGATGGAATATAGGCTGAACTGGATGGACAAATGTCTTTTTTCGGCCTTACTAACTATGTTACTATGTTACTATGTAAACATTGCTCAAAAGAATGAACATAAGCAATTCTATGTAAAACTGACTTGCTCTGTCTATGTTGAGGTTTTTGAATGTCTTTTGACCACTTCAGGTTTCTAAAAATGCCAAGCGGTTTAAAGAAGTCACATATCCATTCTTTTAGCGTTTTCCACCAGGAGCATGCTGTGTATTTTACAATACAAATCAGTGGAAAAGCTCAATACATGCCTGGACTGCAACAAGACTTTTTTTGGAGTGTTTTGCCATTGATTTTGCTTAAAAGAGCTAACTGTTTCTTCATGTTTCAATGGAGTGAAAAATGCGACCAGAAAAAAAGACTTCACCGAAACCATGGGAAAACTTTTCAAAAAAGCTGTCTCAAAATTGAACAGGAAACAACCAAAAAGATGACACAAAAGACGATTCAGGGTAAGAAATGTCCTACATTTCTTGAAAAGTCTTCTGCGTGAAAAACTCATCAAGTTGTCTTGAGTTTAAAAGCCGTCATATGCACATACCAGTTCCTGTTCCAAAAATTCATTAAAAAACTGAGTGTGTGTGCAGTCCAACACGTCAAACAAAACTTGTGGTTTTTGAACTCCTAGTGGTGTTTGGAAAAGTTTTGATCAAAAGTTCCTGAAAAAACCTCAGTGTGAATCTTTAGGTTATTTGCAGATGGAATTTTATTAAGGTATTTAAAAACAATGAGTTTTGCAAGCAGAAACCACTTAGGAAATCACCACTTTATTAGGTACTTCTGGGAAGAGTTTTTATGTTCATGATGTGTTTCCTGGGGATTTTTTGCAGAGTTTGCAATGAGATTTTCATTCTTAAAGCCTTTTTTGCAGATTTTTGATTTGAATGTGCCTAGTTTGGAGTAGTTTTCCTCAGGATCCGCTTCACAGAAGCAACAAGTATTTTTTTTCTTTGCCCCCACGTTTTTTTGAAAACCTGAAATGGATGAAAACTCTCCAAGTAATGTAATTATTACGTCTGAACATTTTTTTTCTCAGTATAATAAACCTCAGGAATTAAACTATTCAGTTTCAAAATAACACAAAGGCTCCAGTGAGAATTGAACTCACGACCAGTGCTCTAACCACTGAGCTATGAAGCCAGCATCACTTTGCCCCATCTTTTGATCTCTATTTTGAACAGTGCAATAGCCATTCAGTTGCATTAACCACACAAGTCCTTTCATTTCTAGTTTGAAATCACACTCTTAGCGTAATGTCCCATCACCAACAAACCAACAACTGCTCTTGCAATGCAAAAGCATGACTTGCAAACATTCTGAAGCTTCAGTTCTAAAACTGACAACCTGTTTATTGGCAATCTGATGTGCAAAAAAATGAAATTGGATGGATTGGCAAGGAAGAGACTTCTACTGCTTGCTTAAATAAAATATGTAATTCTTTATATGACAAAATCACACATCAAGAATAGATGAAGGGTCATTAGACTCCTTAAACTCTGCTAGAGGTAGCATAAGAAAGGAATTTGACAAACATGTTACCCGAATGTCATGTAGGATCAAAGTCTTATCAAGAACTTTTGAAAAGGTTGTCGTAACTTCACATAAAGTCAATCTTGAATCGCACCAACTTTATACCACTGACCAAACAGATAAGCAATTTTCATATGAGAGACAAAGAGTTTTTGTAAGGCTTCAGTGAGAGTCGAACTCACGTCCCCTGGTTTACGAGACCAGTGCTCTAACCTCTGAGCTATGAAGCCATTGAAAAGCAACAATTTCTCGAGCAATGTAGGGATTAGTCTGTTAGAGGTTTGGGTACGCTCAGTACCTCCTAAGGATCATTTACTATGCTACATGGGAGAAATGCAAAGAAACTGTACAAAGATTTTTCTTTAGGTACCAATTTGACATTGACATGGGAAAAATGCATATGAAAACTTACAACCCATACAAGCAATGATTGTAAGATAAGGCTTGGTACAAAAATGTAAAGAGAAGCATGATGATTTATTTATATTTTCAATTGTACCAAATTTAAGAATGATTTCATAAATTTTTTTCAGGTCAGTATTAATCTATGTACAAATGGAGTTTTATGGAACCATTCAAACAAGATGAGTTTTTCAAGTGGAAACTTTTTATGAAAGCAAATTTTAAAGCGAATCTGCTCTAAAGTCTGTCTCCACATAGCATTAGATCTCTGGCCATGATGTTCATTTATATTTTCAATCTTGGCAAATTTAAGAATGATGTCTGAATTTTTTTTGTGTCTGCATTAGGAAATATGCAGATGGAGATTTATTGAGGCATTCAAAAAAGAAGACTTTTTAAAGCAAAAACACCCTTTCATTGGGGAGCTTTTAAAGGAGTTTCAGCTTTATAAAGTGGCTCCTAAAGCACTTTTTAAGAGTTCTTGAAGTGTTTTTGAAGAGTTTTTTTTTCTAAAGCTTTTTCTTTGCAACCTTTTGATTTACAGTGTCTACTTTGGAGAAAATTCCATCAGCAGAATCTGGGCAGAAACTCCAAATTTTTGAGGAGCTATGAGATTTGCAGGTGCATTTGTAGAGTTTCCACTCAGTTTCAACTAGGTGGCTATGTGCACATGATGTCTTTTTTCAGGCGGCTTCCGCCATTGGAATCATTTGAAAACCCTATCAAACATTGCTCAAAAGAATGAACATAAGCAATTCTATGTAAAACTGACTTGCTCTGTCTATGTTGAGGTTTTTGAATGTCTTTTGACCACTTCAGGTTTCTAAAAATGCCAAGCGGTTTAAAGAAGTCACATGTCCATTCTTTTAGCGTTTTCCACCAGGAGCATGCTGTGTATTTTACAATACAAATCAGTGGAAAAGCTCAATACATGCCTGGACTGCAACAAGACTTTTTTTGGAGTGTTTTGCCATTGATTTTGCTTAAAAGAGCTAACTGTTTCTTCATGTTTCAATGGAGTGAAAAATGCGACCAGAAAAAAAGACTTCACCGAAACCATGGGAAAACTTTTCAAAAAAGCTGTCTCAAAATTGAACAGGAAACAACCAAAAAGATGACACAAAAGACGATTCAGGGTAAGAAATGTCCTACATTTCTTGAAAAGTCTTCTGCGTGAAAAACTCATCAAGTTGTCTTGAGTTTAAAAGCCGTCATATGCACATACCAGTTCCTGTTCCAAAAATTCATTAAAAAACTGAGTGTGTGTGCAGTCCAACACGTCAAACAAAACTTGTGGTTTTTGAACTCCTAGTGGTGTTTGGAAAAGTTTTGATCAAAAGTTCCTGAAAAAACCTCAGTGTGAATCTTTAGGTTATTTGCAGATGGAATTTTATTAAGGTATTTAAAAACAATGAGTTTTGCAAGCAGAAACCACTTAGGAAATCACCACTTTATTAGGTACTTCTGGGAAGAGTTTTTATGTTCATGATGTGTTTCCTGGGGATTTTTTGCAGAGTTTGCAATGAGATTTTCATTCTTAAAGCCTTTTTTGCAGATTTTTGATTTGAATGTGCCTAGTTTGGAGTAGTTTTCCTCAGGATCCGCTTCACAGAAGCAACAAGTATTTTTTTTCTTTGCCCCCACGTTTTTTTGAAAACCTGAAATGGATGAAAACTCTCCAAGTAATGTAATTATTACGTCTGAACATTTTTTTTCTCAGTATAATAAACCTCAGGAATTAAACTATTCAGTTTCAAAATAACACAAAGGCTCCAGTGAGAATTGAACTCACGACCAGTGCTCTAACCACTGAGCTATGAAGCCAGCATCACTTTGCCCCATCTTTTGATCTCTATTTTGAACAGTGCAATAGCCATTCAGTTGCATTAACCACACAAGTCCTTTCATTTCTAGTTTGAAATCACACTCTTAGCGTAATGTCCCATCACCAACAAACCAACAACTGCTCTTGCAATGCAAAAGCATGACTTGCAAACATTCTGAAGCTTCAGTTCTAAAACTGACAACCTGTTTATTGGCAATCTGGTGTGCAAAAAAATGAAATTGGATGGATTGGCAAGGAAGAGACTTCTACTGCTTGCTTAAATAAAATATGTAATTCTTTATATGACAAAATCACACATCAAGAATAGATGAAGGGTCATTAGACTCCTTAAACTCTGCTAGAGGTAGCATAAGAAAGGAATTTGACAAACATGTTACCCGAATGTCATGTAGGATCAAAGTCTTATCAAGAACTTTTGAAAAGGTTGTCGTAACTTCACATAAAGTCAATCTTGAATCGCACCAACTTTATACCACTGACCAAACAGATAAGCAATTTTCATATGAGAGACAAAGAGTTTTTGTAAGGCTTCAGTGAGAGTCGAACTCACGTCCCCTGGTTTACGAGACCAGTGCTCTAACCTCTGAGCTATGAAGCCATTGAAAAGCAACAATTTCTCGAGCAATGTAGGGATTAGTCTGTTAGAGGTTTGGGTACGCTCAGTACCTCCTAAGGATCATTTACTATGCTACATGGGAGAAATGCAAAGAAACTGTACAAAGATTTTTCTTTAGGTACCAATTTGACATTGACATGGGAAAAATGCATATGAAAACTTACAACCCATACAAGCAATGATTGTAAGATAAGGCTTGGTACAAAAATGTAAAGAGAAGCATGATGATTTATTTATATTTTCAATTGTACCAAATTTAAGAATGATTTCATAAATTTTTTTCAGGTCAGTATTAATCTATGTACAAATGGAGTTTTATGGAACCATTCAAACAAGATGAGTTTTTCAAGTGGAAACTTTTTATGAAAGCAAATTTTAAAGCGAATCTGCTCTAAAGTCTGTCTCAACATAGCATTAGATCTCTGGCCATGATGTTCATTTATATTTTCAATCTTGGCAAATTTAAGAATGATGTCTGAATTTTTTTTGTGTCTGCATTAGGAAATATGCAGATGGAGATTTATTGAGGCATTCAAAAAAGAAGACTTTTTAAAGCAAAAACACCCTTTCATTGGGGAGCTTTTAAAGGAGTTTCAGCTTTATAAAGTGGCTCCTAAAGCACTTTTTAAGAGTTGTTGAAGTGTTTTTGAAGAGTTTTTTTTTCTAAAGCTTTTTCTTTGCAACCTTTTGATTTACAGTGTCTACTTTGGAGAAAATTCCATCAGCAGAATCTGGGCAGAAACTCCAAATTTTTGAGGAGCTATGAGATTTGCAGGTGCATTTGTAGAGTTTCCACTCAGTTTCAACTAGGTGGCTATGTGCACATGATGTCTTTTTTCAGGCGGCTTCCGCCATTGGAATCATTTGAAAACCCTATCAAACATTGCTCAAAAGAATGAACATAAGCAATTCTATGTAAAACTGACTTGCTCTGTCTATGTTGAGGTTTTTGAATGTCTTTTGACCACTTCAGGTTTCTAAAAATGCCAAGCGGTTAAAAGAAGTCACATGTCCATTCTTTTAGCGTTTTCCACCAGGAGCATGCTGTGTATTTTACAATACAAATCAGTGGAAAAGCTCAATACATGCCTGGACTGCAACAAGACTTTTTTTGGAGTGTTTTGCCATTGATTTTGCTTAAAAGAGCTAACTGTTTCTTCATGTTTCAATGGAGTGAAAAATGCGACCAGAAAAAAAGACTTCACCGAAACCATGGGAAAACTTTTCAAAAAAGCTGTCTCAAAATTGTCCAGGAAACAACCAAAAAGATGACACAAAAGACGATTCAGGGTAAGAAATGTCCTACATTTCTTGAAAAGTCTTCTGCGTGAAAAACTCATCAAGTTGTCTTGAGTTTAAAAGCCGTCATATGCACATACCAGTTCCTGTTCCAAAAATTCATTAAAAAACTGAGTGTGTGTGCAGTCCAACACGTCAAACAAAACTTGTGGTTTTTGAACTCCTAGTGGTGTTTGGAAAAGTTTTGATCAAAAGTTCCTGAAAAAACCTCAGTGTGAATCTTTAGGTTATATGCAGATGGAATTTTATTAAGGTATTTAAAAACAATGAGTTTTGCAAGCAGAAACCACTTAGGAAATCACCACTTTATTAGGTACTTCTGGGAAGAGTTTTTATGTTCATGATGTGTTTCCTGGGGATTTTTTGCAGAGTTTGCAATGAGATTTTCATTCTTAAAGCCTTTTTTGCAGATTTTTGATTTGAATGTGCCTAGTTTGGAGTAGTTTTCCTCAGGATCCGCTTCACAGAAGCAACAAGTATTTTTTTTCTTTGCCACCACTTTTTTTTGAAAACCTGAAATGGATGAAAACTCTCCAAGTAATGTAATTATTACGTCTGAACATTTTTTTTCTCAGTATAATAAACCTCAGGAATTAAACTATTCAGTTTCAAAATAACACAAAGGCTCCAGTGAGAATTGAACTCACGACCAGTGCTCTAACCACTGAGCTATGAAGCCAGCGTCACTTTGCCCCATCTTTTGATCTCTATTTTGAACAGTGCAATAGCCATTCAGTTGCATTAACCACACAAGTCCTTTCATTTCTAGTTTGAAATCACACTCTTAGCGTAATGTCCCATCACCAACAAACCAACAACTGCTCTTGCAACGCAAAAGCATGACTTGCAAACATTCTGAAGCTTCAGTTCTAAAACTGACAACCTGTTTATTGGCAATCTGATGTGCAAAAAAATGAAATTGGATGGATTGGCAAGGAAGAGACTTCTACTGCTTGCTTAAATAAAATATGTAATTCTTTATATGACAAAATCACACATCAAGAATAGATGAAGGGTCATTAGACTCCTTAAACTCTGCTAGAGGTAGCATAAGAAAGGAATTTGACAAACATGTTACCCGAATGTCATATAGGATCAAAGTCTTATCAAGAACTTTTGAAAAGGTTGTCGTAACTTCACATAAAGTCAATCTTGAATCGCACCAACTTTATACCACTGACCAAACAGATAAGCAATTTTCATATGAGAGACAAAGAGTTTTTGTAAGGCTTCAGTGAGAGTCAAACTCACGACCCCTGGTTTACGAGACCAGTGCTCTAACCTCTGAGCTATGAAGCCATTGAAAAGCAACAATTTCTCGAGCAATGTAGGGATTAGTCTGTTAGAGGTTTGGGTACGCTCAGTACCTCCTAAGGATCATTTACTATGCTACATGGGAGAAATGCAAAGAAACTGTACAAAGATTTTTCTTTAGGTACCAATTTGACATTGACATGGGAAAAATGCGTATGAAAACTTACAACCCATACAAGCAATGATTGTAAGATAAGGCTTGGTACAAAAATGTAAAGAGAAGCATGATGATTTATTTATATTTTCAATTGTACCAAATTTAAGAATGATTTCATAAATTTTTTTCAGGTCAGTATTAATCTATGTACAAATGGAGTTTTATGGAACCATTCAAACAAGATGAGTTTTTCAAGTGGAAACTTTTTATGAAAGCAAATTTTAAAGCGAATCTGCTCTAAAGTCTGTCTCCACATAGCATTAGATCTCTGGCCATGATGTTCATTTATATTTTCAATCTTGGCAAATTTAAGAATGATGTCTGAATTTTTTTTGTGTCAGTATTAGGAAATATGCAGATGGAGATTTATTGAGGCATTCAAAAAAGAAGACTTTTTAAAGCAAAAACACCCTTTCATTGGGGAGCTTTTAAAGGAGTTTCAGCTTTATACAGTGGCTCCTAAAGCACTTTTTAAGAGTTGTTGAAGTGTTTTTGAAGAGTTTTTTTTTCTAAAGCTTTTTCTTTGCAACCTTTTGATTTACAGTGTCTACTTTGGAGAAAATTCCATCAGCAGAATCTGGGCAGAAACTCCAAATTTTTGAGGAGCTATGAGATTTGCAGGTGCATTTGTAGAGTTTCCACTCAGTTTCAACTAGGTGGCTATGTGCACATGATGTCTTTTTTCAGGCGGCTTCCGCCATTGGAATCATTTGAAAACCTATCAAACATTGCTCAAAAGAATGAACATAAGCAATTCTATGTAAAACTGACTTGCTCTGTCTATGTTGAGGTTTTTGAATGTCTTTTGACCACTTCAGGTTTCTAAAAATGCCAAGCGGTTAAAAGAAGTCACATGTCCATTCTTTTAGCGTTTTCCACCAGGAGCATGCTGTGTATTTTACAATACAAATCAGTGGAAAAGCTCAATACATGCCTGGACTGCAACAAGACTTTTTTTGGAGTGTTTTGCCATTGATTTTGCTTAAAAGAGCTAACTGTTTCTTCATGTTTCAATGGAGTGAAAAATGCGACCAGAAAAAAAGACTTCACCGAAACCATGGGAAAACTTTTCAAAAAAGCTGAATCAAAATTGTCCAGGAAACAACCAAAAAGATGACACAAAAGACGATTCAGGGTAAGAAATGTCCTACATTTCTTGAAAAGTCTTCTGCGTGAAAAACTCATCAAGTTGTCTTGAGTTTAAAAGCCGTCATATGCACATACCAGTTCCTGTTCCAAAAATTCATTAAAAAACTGAGTGTGTGTGCAGTCTAACACGTCAAACAAAACTTGTGGTTTTTGAACTCCTAGTGGTGTTTGGAAAAGTTTTGATCAAAAGTTCCTGAAAAAACCTCAGTGTGAATCTTTAGGTTATATGCAGATGGAATTTTATTAAGGTATTTAAAAACAATGAGTTTTGAAAGCAGAAACCACTTAGGAAATCACCACTTTATTAGGTACTTCTGGGAAGAGTTTTTATGTTCATGATGTGTTTCCTGGGGATTTTTTGCAGAGTTTGCAATGAGATTTTCATTCTTAAAGCCTTTTTTGCAGATTTTTGATTTGAATATGCCTAGTTTGGAGTAGTTTTCCTCAGGATCCGCTTCACAGAAGCAACAAGTATTTTTTTTCTTTGCCACCACGTTTTTTTGAAAACCTGAAATGGATGAAAACTCTCCAAGTAATGTAATTATTACGTCTGAACATTTTTTTTCTCAGTATAATAAACCTCAGGAATTAAACTATTCAGTTTCAAAATAACACAAAGGCTCCAGTGAGAATTGAACTTACGACCAGTGCTCTAACCACTGAGCTATGAAGCCAGCGTCACTTTGCCCCATCTTTTGATCTCTATTTTGAACAGTGCAATAGCCATTCAGTTGCATTAACCACACAAGTCCTTTCATTTCTAGTTTGAAATCACGCTCTTAGCGTAATGGCCCATCACCAACAAACCAACAACTGCTCTTGCAACGCAAAAGCATGACTTGCAAACATTCTGAAGCTTCAGTTCTAAAACTGACAACCTGTTTATTGGCAATCTGATGTGCAAAAAAATGAAATTGGATGGATTGGCAAGGAAGAGACTTCTACTGCTTGCTTAAATAAAATATGTAATTCTTTATATGACAAAATCACACATCAAGAATAGATGAAGGGTCATTAGACTCCTTAAACTCTGCTAGAGGTAGCATAAGAAAGGAATTTGACAAACATGTTACCCGAAGGTCATATAGGATCAAAGTCTTATCAAGAACTTTTGAAAAGGTTGTCGTAACTTCACATAAAGTCAATCTTGAATCGCACCAACTTTATACCACTGACCAAATAGATAAGCAATTTTCATATGAGAGACAAAGAGTTTTTGTAAGGCTTCAGTGAGAGTCGAACTCACGACCCCTGGTTTACGAGACCAGTGCTCTAACCTCTGAGCTATGAAGCCATTGAAAAGCAACAATTTCTCGAGCAATGTAGGGATTAGTCTGTTAGAGGTTTGGGTACGCTCAGTACCTCCTAAGGATCATTTACTATGCTACATGGGAGAAATGCAAAGAAACTGTACAAAGATTTTTCTTTAGGTACCAATTTGACATTGACATGGGAAAAATGCATATGAAAACTTACAACCCATACAAGCAATGATTGTAAGATAAGGCTTGGTACAAAAATGTAAAGAGAAGCATGATGATTTATTTATATTTTCAATTGTACCAAATTTAAGAATGATTTCATAAATTTTTTTCAGGTCAGTATTAATCTATGTACAAATGGAGTTTTATGGAACCATTCAAACAAGATGAGTTTTTCAAGTGGAAACTTTTTATGAAAGCAAATTTTAAAGCGAATCTGCTCTAAAGTCTGTCTCCACATAGCATTAGATCTCTGGCCATGATGTTCATTTATATTTTCAATCTTGGCAAATTTAAGAATGATGTCTGAATTTTTTTTGTGTCAGTATTAGGAAATATGCAGATGGAGATTTATTGAGGCATTCAAAAAAGAAGACTTTTTAAAGCAAAAACACCCTTTCATTGGGGAGCTTTTAAAGGAGTTTCAGCTTTATAAAGTGGCTCCTAAAGCACTTTTTAAGAGTTGTTGAAGTGTTTTTGAAGAGTTTTTTTTTCTAAAGCTTTTTCTTTGCAACCTTTTGATTTACAGTGTCTACTTTGGAGAAAATTCCATCAGCAGAATCTGGGCAGAAACTCCAAATTTTTGAGGAGCTATGAGATTTGCAGGTGCATTTGTAGAGTTTCCACTCAGTTTCAACTAGGTGGCTATGTGCACATGATGTCTTTTTTCAGGCGGCTTCCGCCATTGGAATCATTTGAAAACCCTATCAAACATTGCTCAAAAGAATGAACATAAGCAATTCTATGTAAAACTGACTTGCTCTGTCTATGTTGAGGTTTTTGAATGTCTTTTGACCACTTCAGGTTTCTAAAAATGCCAAGCGGTTAAAAGAAGTCACATGTCCATTCTTTTAGCGTTTTCCACCAGGAGCATGCTGTGTATTTTACAATACAAATCAGTGGAAAAGCTCAATACATGCCTGGACTGCAACAAGACTTTTTTTGGAGTGTTTTGCCATTGATTTTGCTTAAAAGAGCTAACTGTTTCTTCATGTTTCAATGGAGTGAAAAATGCGACCAGAAAAAAAGACTTCACCGAAACCATGGGAAAACCTTTCAAAAAAGCTGTCTCAAAATTGTCCAGGAAACAACCAAAAAGATGACACAAAAGACGATTCAGGGTAAGAAATGTCCTACATTTCTTGAAAAGTCTTCTGCGTGAAAAACTCATCAAGTTGTCTTGAGTTTAAAAGCCGTCATATGCACATACCAGTTCCTGTTCCAAAAATTCATTAAAAAACTGAGTGTGTGTGCAGTCCAACACGTCAAACAAAACTTGTGGTTTTTGAACTCCTAGTGGTGTTTGGAAAAGTTTTGATCAAAAGTTCCTGAAAAAACCTCAGTGTGAATCTTTAGGTTATATGCAGATGGAATTTTATTAAGGTATTTAAAAACAATGAGTTTTGCAAGCAGAAACCACTTAGGAAATCACCGCTTTATTAGGTACTTCTGGGAAGAGTTTTTATGTTCATGATGTGTTTCCTGGGGATTTTTTGCAGAGTTTGCAATGAGATTTTCATTCTTAAAGCCTTTTTTGCAGATTTTTGATTTGAATGTGCCTAGTTTGGAGTAGTTTTCCTCAGGATCCGCTTCACAGAAGCAACAAGTATTTTTTTTCTTTGCCACCACGTTTTTTTGAAAACCTGAAATGGATGAAAACTCTCCAAGTAATGTAATTATTACGTCTGAACATTTTTTTTCTCAGTATAATAAACCTCAGGAATTAAACTATTCAGTTTCAAAATAACACAAAGGCTCCAGTGAGAATTGAACTCACGACAAGTGCTCTAACCACTGAGCTATGAAGCCAGCGTCACTTTGCCCCATCTTTTGATCTCTTTTTCAAACAGTGCAATAGCCATTCAGTTGCATTAACCACACAAGTCCTTTCATTTCTAGTTTGAAATCACACTCTTAGCGTAATGTCCCATCACCAACAAACCAACAACTGCTCTTGCAACGCAAAAGCATGACTTGCAAACATTCTGAAGCTTCAGTTCTAAAACTGACAACCTGTTTATTGGCAATCTGATGTGCAAAAAAATGAAATTGGATGGATTGGCAAGGAAGAGACTTCTACTGCTTGCTTAAATAAAATATGTAATTCTTTATATGACAAAATCACACATCAAGAATAGATGAAGGGTCATTAGACTCCTTAAACTCTGCTAGAGGTAGCATAAGAAAGGAATTTGACAAACATGTTACCCGAATGTCATATAGGATCAAAGTCTTATCAAGAACTTTTGAAAAGGTTGTCGTAACTTCACATAAAGTCAATCTTGAATCGCACCAACTTTATACCACTGACCAAACAGATAAGCAATTTTCATATGAGAGACAAAGAGCTTTTGTAAGGCTTCAGTGAGAGTCGAACTCACGACCCCTGGTTTACGAGACCAGTGCTCTAACCTCTGAGCTATGAAGCCACTGAAAAGCAACAATTTCTCGAGCAATGTAGGGATTAGTCTGTTAGAGGTTTGGGTACGCTCAGTACCTCCTAAGGATCATTTACTATGCTACATGGGAGAAATGCAAAGAAACTGTACAAAGATTTTTCTTTAGGTACCAATTTGACATTGACATGGGAAAAATGCATATGAAAACTTACAACCCATACAAGCAATGATTGTAAGATAAGGCTTGGTACAAAAATGTAAAGAGAAGCATGATGATTTATTTATATTTTCAATTGTACCAAATTTAAGAATGATTTCATAAATTTTTTTCAGGTCAGTATTAATCTATGTACAAATGGAGTTTTATGGAACCATTCAAACAAGATGAGTTTTTCAAGTGGAAACTTTTTATGAAAGCAAATTTTAAAGCGAATCTGCTCTAAAGTCTGTCTCCACATAGCATTAGATCTCTGGCCATGATGTTCATTTATATTTTCAATCTTGGCAAAATTAAGAATGATGTCTGAATTTTTTTTGTGTCAGTATTAGGAAATATGCAGATGGAGATTTATTGAGGCATTCAAAAAAGAAGACTTTTTAAAGCAAAAACACCCTTTCATATGGGAGCTTTTAAAGGAGTTTCAGCTTTATAAAGTGGCTCCTAAAGCACTTTTTAAGAGTTCTTGAAGTGTTTTTGAAGAGTTTTTTTTTCTAAAGCTTTTTCTTTGCAACCTTTTGATTTACAGTGTCTACTTTGGAGAAAATTCCATCAGCAGAATCTGGGCAGAAACTCCAAATTTTTGAGGAGCTATGAGATTTGCAGGTGCATTTGTAGAGTTTCCACTCAGTTTCAACTAGGTGGCTATGTGCACATGATGTCTTTTTTCAGGCGGCTTCCGCCATTGGAATCATTTGAAAACCCTATCAAACATTGCTCAAAAGAATGAACATAAGCAATTCTATGTAAAACTGACTTGCTCTGTCTATGTTGAGGTTTTTGAATGTCTTTTGACCACTTCAGGTTTCTAAAAATGCCAAGCGGTTAAAAGAAGTCACATGTCCATTCTTTTAGCGTTTTCCACCAGGAGCATGCTGTGTATTTTACAATACAAATCAGTGGAAAAGCTCAATACATGCCTGGACTGCAACAAGACTTTTTTTGGAGTGTTTTGCCATTGATTTTGCTTAAAAGAGCTAACTGTTTCTTCATGTTTCAATGGAGTGAAAAATGCGACCAGAAAAAAAGACTTCACCGAAACAATGGGAAAACTTTTCAAAAAAGCTGTCTCAAAATTGTCCAGGAAACAACCAAAAAGATGACACAAAAGACGATTCAGGGGAAGAAATGTCCTACATTTCTTGAAAAGTCTTCTGCGTGAAAAACTCATCAAGTTGTCTTGAGTTTAAAAGCCGTCATATGCACATACCAGTTCTTGTTCCAAAAATTCATTAAAAAACTGAGTGTGTGTGCAGTCCAACACGTCAAACAAAACTTGTGGTTTTTGAACTCCTAGTGGTGTTTGGAAAAGTTTTGATCAAAAGTTCCTGAAAAAACCTCAGTGTGAATCTTTAGGTTATATGCAGATGGAATTTTATTAAGGTATTTAAAAACAATGAGTTTTGCAAGCAGAAACCACTTAGGAAATCACCACTTTATTAGGTACTTCTGGGAAGAGTTTTTATGTTCATGATGTGTTTCCTGGGGATTTTTTGCAGAGTTTGCAATGAGATTTTCATTCTTAAAGCCTTTTTTGCAGATTTTTGATTTGAATGTGCCTAGTTTGGAGTAGTTTTCCTCAGGATCCGCTTCACAGAAGCAACAAGTATTTTTTTGCTTTGCCACCATGTTTTTTTGAAAACCTGAAATGGATGAAAACTCCCCAAGTAATGTAATTATTACGTCTGAACATTTTTTTTCTCAGTATAATAAACCTCAGGAATTAAACTATTCAGTTTCAAAATAACAATTGAACTCACGACCCCTGGTTTACAAGACCCATGCTCTAACCACTGAGCTATGAAGCCAGCGTCACTTTGCCCCATCTTTTGATCTCTTTTTCAAACAGTGCAATAGCCATTCAGTTGCATTAACCACACAAGTCCTTTCATTTCTAGTTTGAAATCACACTCTTAGCGTAATGTCCCATCACCAACAAACCAACAACTGCTCTTGCAACGCAAAAGCATGACTTGCAAACATTCTGAAGCTTCAGTTCTAAAACTGACAACCTGTTTATTGGCAATCTGATGTGCAAAAAAATGAAATTGGATGGATTGGCAAGGAAGAGACTTCTACTGCTTGCTTAAATAAAATATGTAATTCTTTATATGACAAAATCACACATCAAGAATAGATGAAGGGTCATTAGACTCCTTAAACTCTGCTAGAGGTAGCATAAGAAAGGAATTTGACAAACATGTTACCCGAATGTCATATAGGATCAAAGTCTTATCAAGAACTTTTGAAAAGGTTGTCGTAACTTCACATAAAGTCAATCTTGAATCGCACCAACTTTATACCACTGACCAAACAGATAAGCAATTTTCATATGAGAGACAAAGAGTTTTTGTAAGGCTTCAGTGAGAGTCGAACTCACGACCCCTGGTTTACGAGACCAGTGCTCTAACCTCTGAGCTATGAAGCCATTGAAAAGCAACAATTTCTCGAGCAATGTAGGGATTAGTCTGTTAGAGGTTTGGGTACGCTCAGTACCTCCTAAGGATCATTTACTATGCTACATGGGAGAAATGCAAAGAAACTGTACAAAGATTTTTCTTTAGGTACCAATTTGACATTGACATGGGAAAAATGCATATGAAAACTTACAACCCATACAAGCAATGATTGTAAGATAAGGCTTGGTACAAAAATGTAAAGAGAAGCATGATGATTTATTTATATTTTCAATTGTACCAAATTTAACCCCTTCCCGACCTTTGACGCCACGTAGGCGTCATGAAAGTCGGTGCCAATCCGACCTGTGACGCCTACGTGGCGTCATGGCGGGAATGCTTCCCTGCGGGTCCGGTGACCGGGGTCATTCAAATGTCACCGTACCCGCAGGTGCAGGGGGACCTGTACTTCACCCCAGGGGGGGTGGCTTTGCCCCCCCGGGTGTACGATCGCTCCGGGTGACCTTTATTTAACCCCCTTCAGCTCTGATTGGAGCTAACGTCCATGTGACGCTAGCTCTCCAATCAGATCTGTATGGGCGGAGTAAAATATGTCTGTCCTCGTTCTCCAGACTCATCCCGTTGCTGGAAGCTGGAGAACGAGGACCCTGCGTTTATACCTGCCCCCCGATCGCCGCCGATCGCCGCCAATCGCCGCCGCTGCTGCTGCTCTGTCGCGGCTCCTGCCGCCTCTGCCGCTGCTCCTGCCGCCGCTGCCTGTGCTCCTGCCACCGCCGCCGCCGCCAGGTACTCCCCTCTCTGCCATCCACCTCTGCGCTCTGCCCCCCTGATCACCCTCCCCCCCGATCTTACCCCCTGTCCCCCTTTTCACCCCCCCTGTTGCTGCTGCCAGCTCAATCACCTCAGCTCTCCCAGCTCCTGACAGCCTCCGCCTGCCCCCTGGTGATCACCCCCTGCCCACTTGAGCACCCCCTGCCCCCCTGATCACCCCTGCCCCCCTGATCACCCCCTGAACCCCCCCTGCCCCCCTGATCACCCCCTGCCCCCCTTATCACCCCCTGCCCCCCTGATCACCCCCCTGCTGCTGCAGCAGATTTCATCTGCTCCTGCTGCATTGCCTCAGCCCCCCCGCGCCTGACAGCCTCCCCCTGCCCCTCGGTGATCACCCCCTGCCCCCCTGATCACCCCCTGCCCCCCTGATCACCCCCTGCCCCCCTGATCGCCACCCTGATCACCCCCTGCTGCTGCTGCCGATTCCATCTGCTGCTGTCGCATCGCCTCTGCCCCCCGCGCCTGACAGCCCCCTCCTGTCCCCCGGTGATCACCCTCTGCCCCCCTGATCACCCTCTGCCCCCCTGATCACCCTCTGCCCCTCTGATTACCCCCTGCCCCCCTGATCACCCCCGTCCCCCAGATCATCCCCTGCTGCTGCCGCCGATTCCATCTGCTGCTGCTACTGCATCGCCTCTGCCCCCCTGCGCCTGACAGCCCCCTCCTGTCCCCAGTGATCACCCACTGCCCCCCTGATCACCCCCGTCCCCCTGATCACCCCCCGTCCCCCTGATCACCCCCCGTCCCCCTGATCATCCCCCGTCCCCCGATCACCCCTGCTGCTGCCGATTCCATCTGCTACTGCATCGCCTCTGCCACCCCCGCGCCTGACAGCCGCCTCCGCTCCTGACATCCGCCTCCACTCCTGACATCCGCCCCCGCCTCTGACAGCCGCCCCCGCCCCTGACAGCCGCCCCCGCCCCTGACAGCCGCCCCTGACATCCGCCTCCGCTCCTGACATCCGCCCCCGCTCCTGTCAGCCGCCCCCGCCCCTGACAGCCGCCCCCGCCCCTGACATCCGCCTCAGCTCCTGACATCCGCCCCTGCTCCTGACATCCGCCTCAGCTCCTGACATCCGCCTCCGCTCCTGACATCCGCCTCCGCTCCTGACATCCGCCCCTGCGCCTGGCAGCCGCCCCCGCGCCTGGCAGCCGCCCCCGCTCCTGGCAGCCGCCCCCGCTTCTGACAGCCACCCCCGCTTCTGACAGCCGCCCCCGCCCCTGACAGCCGCCCCCGCCCCTGACAGCCGCCCCCGCCCCTGACATCCACCCCTGCTCCTGACATCCGCCTCAGCTCCTGACATCCGCCTCCGCTCCTGACATCCGCCCCCGCGCTTGGCAGCCGCCCCCGCTCCTGGCAGCCGCCCCCGCGCCTGGCAGCCCCCTCCTGCAGTAGAAAGTTTCACCAAACACTCGCACATAGACACACGCACACTATAATAAAGTTTAGTTTTTTACACACACCACACACACAATGTCCCGCTCATCCCAGTCATCCCAGTCACAAAGGCTGTACACAGCTGAGGAGGCATATTCCTATCTTGCCTCCGAAGCTGATAGTGAGGGAGAGGACCCCACTTTTCTGTATTCCTCCCACTCTTCCTCCTCTAGTGACACCGACTCGCCACCCCCAAGATGTCGCAGGTCGAGAAATCGTCCGGAGCCCAGGGGAGGAGAGCCGGAGCTCAGGGGAGGAGAGTCGGAGCCAAGTGGAAGTAACCCCCAACCTAGTGCAAGTGACGCCCAACCTAGCACTAGTGCCCCCGTCTGGACCCCCGTCCCTGAAAATTTTGCTCCACGGATTCCTGATTTCATTCCCCAATCAGGAATCCAATTTGAGACTGCCAACCTCCGGGAAATAGACTTTTTCAAAGTCTTTTTCTCGGAGTCAATCGTCAGTCTCATGGTGGAGCAAACAAATTTGTACGCCCTGCAATTTTTTGCCGAAAACCCAAGTTCATCATTTACTACTTGGAATCCCGTTGACTCTGTAGAAATGATGAAATATTGGGGACTGGTCCTTCACATGGGGATTGTGAAGAAACCAGAAATTCGCCAATACTGGAGTACTGATATTTTATATCAAACTCCATTATATGGCATGGTTATGATACGCAAACGTTTTGAGGCGATTCATAAATTTCTCCACTTTAGGGACAACACGGACATCCTTCCTCGCGATGACCCGAATTTTGATAGACTATTCAAAATTCGGCCGGTCATCGAACACTTCAGCAACAAGTTTGCTGAAGTGTACATTCCCCAAAGGGAAATTTGTGTGGATGAATCCCTCATCCACTTCAAAGGGAGGCTTCAGTTCCGTCAGTACCTGCCCAGCAAAAGGGCAAGGTACGGGATAAAACTCTATAAGATCTGCGAGAGTACCTCAGGGTACACTCTCAGCTTTAGAGTTTATCAAGGAAAGGACAGCAGTATCCAGCCCCCAGAATGTCCACCTGCTCTGGGGGTGAGTGGGAAAATAGTGTGGGATTTGGTCCACCCACTGCTTGATAAAGGTTACCATCTGTACGTTGATAACTTTTATACAAGCATCCCACTCTTTCAATCCCTCTCTGCCAGAGCTACCGTCGCTTGCGGTACCGTGCGCAGAAACAAGAGGGGTCTCCCTTTGTCACTAATTGAGCAGGTTCTCCCAAAGGGTGAGAGCCGGGCCCAATGTAGAGGCAACATGCTTGCGGTCAAGTTCAAAGACAAAAGGGACGTCTTTTTCTTGACCACAATCCATGGTCCCGGCACCACGGCCACCACCGTTCGAGGTACCCCAGCACAGGTCCACAAACCGGACTGTGCCCTGGGGTACAACAAACACATGGGGGGAGTTGATCTTTCTGATCAAGTCCTCCAGCCCTATAGTGCCATGCGGAAGACGAAGGTGTGGTATAAAAAACTGGCTGTGCACATCGTGCAAATGGCACTGTATAACGCATACGTGCTATCACGATGTGCAGGCCAGACCAACAACACCTTCCTTCAGTTCCAGGAGGCGGTGATAAAGGCCCTAATGTTTGGAGGCGAGGAAGGAGTGGGCCCCAGCACCCCTGGAACTCAAGTCTCCCGTATGGTACCAGGGCAACATTTTCCTTGTGAGGGGAGAGCAAAAAAAAGGTGCCGGGTGTGCTATAAAAGGGGGATAAGAAGGGAAACTCGTTTCCAATGTGAAACGTGTCCCGACAAACCTGGACTGTGTTTGAATGAATGCTTCAGAATTCATCACACGTCCGTGGACTAAACACATCCTGACATTCCCCTACAGAACTCACCCACACCAGGCTGATATACACAACACCACACACACACCCCAACCTGACGTACACTACACCACACCCCAACCTGACGTACTCTACACCACACACTCCAACCTGACGTAGTGTGTCAGGTTGGTGTGTATGGAGTAGTGTACGTCAGGTTGGTGTGTGGTGTTGTATAGTGTACGTCAGGTTGGTGTGTGTGTATGGTGTACACTACACCACACACACCAACCTGACGTACACTACACCACACCCCAACCTGACGTACACTACACCACACACTCCAACCTGACGTAGTGTCAGGTTGGTGTGTATGGCGTAGTGCACGTCAGGTTGGTGTGTGGTGTTGTATAGTGTACGTCAGGTTGGTGTGTGTGTATGGTGTACACTACACCACACACACCAACCTGACGTAAACTACACCACACCCCAACCAGACGTACACTACACCACACACTCCAACCTGACGTAGTGTGTCAGGTTGGTGTGTATGGCGTAGTGTACGTGAGGTTGGTGTGTGGTGTGGTATAGTGTACATCAGGTTGGTGTGTGTGTATGGTGTACACTACACCACACACCCCAACCTGACGTACACTACACCACACCCCAACCTGACGTACACTACACCACACACTCCAACCTGACGTAGTGTCAGGTTGGTGTGTATGGCGTAGTGCACGTCAGGTTGGTGTGTGGTGTTGTATAGTGTACGTCAGGTTGGTGTGTGTGTATGGTGTACACTACACCACACACACCAACCTGACGTAAACTACACCACACCCCAACCAGACGTACACTACACCACACACTCCAACCTGACGTAGTGTGTCAGGTTGGTGTGTATGGCGTTGTGTACGTCAGGTTGGTGTGTAGTTTGATATAGTGTACGTCAGGTTGGTGTGTGTGTGTGGTGAATACTACACCACACACACCAACCTGACATACACTACATACCTTCCATACGCAACATGGTGTCCGCTAATGAATGGAGCTAATTTTCCATTCAAAAAGTGAAATGGCGCTCCTTCCCTTCCGAGCCTTGCCGTGCGCCCAAACAGTGGTTTACCCCCACATGTGAGATATCAGTGTACTCAGGAGAAATTGCCCAACAAATGTTAGCATCCATTTTAGCCTGATGCCCATGTGAAAATGGAAAAAATTGAGGCTAAAATAAAATTTTTGTGAAAAAAAGTACTTTTTCATATTTATGGATCAATTTGTGAAGCACCTGGGGGTTCAAAGTGCTCAATATGCATCTAGATAAGTTCCTTGGGTGGTCTAGTTTCCAAAATGGGGTCACATGTGGGGGAGCTCCAATGTTTAGGCACACAGGGGATCTCCAAACACGACATGGTGTCCGCTAAAGATTGGAGCTAATTTTTCATTCAATAAGTCAAATGGCGCTCCTTCCCTTCTGAGCCTTGCCGTGCACCCAAACAGTGGTTTACCCCCACTTGTGAGATATCGGTGTACTCAGGAGAAATTGCCCAACAAATTTTAGCATCCATTTTATCCTGATGCCCATGTGAAAATGGAAAAAATTGAGGCTAAAATAAAATTTTTGTGAAAAAAAAGTACGTTTTCATTTTTATGGATCAATTTGTGAAGCACCTGGGGGTTCAAAGTGCTTAATATGCATCTAGATAAGTTCCTTGGGTGGTCTAGTTTCCAAAATGGGGTCACATGTGGGGGAGCTCCAATGTTTAGGCACACAGGGGCTCTCCAAACACGACATGGTGTCCGCTAAATATTGGAGCTAATTTTTCATTCAAAAAGTCAAATGGCGCTCCTTCCCTTCCGAGCCTTGCCGTGCACCCAAACAGTGGTTTACCCCCACATGTGAGATATCAGTGAACTCAGGAGAAATTGCCCAACAAATTTTAGCATCCATTTTATCCTGATGCCCATGTGAAAATGGAAAAAATTGAGGCTAAAATAAAATTTTTGTGAAAAAAAAGTACATTTTCATTTTTATGGATCAATTTGTGAAGCACCTGGGGGTTCAAAGTGCTCAATATGCATCTAGATAAGTTCGTTGGGTGGTCTAGTTTCCAAAATGGGGTCACATGTGGGGGAGCTCCAATGTTTAGGCACACAGGGGCTCTCCAAACGCGACATGGTGTCCGCTAAAGATTGGAGCTAATTTTTCATTCAAAAAGTCAAATGGCGCTCCTTCCCTTCCGAGCCTTGCCGTGCGCCCAAACAGTGGTTTACCCCCACATGTGAGATATCGGTGTACTCAGGAGAAATTGCCCAACAAATTTTAGCATCCATTTTATCCTGATGCCCATGTGAAAATGGAAAAAATTGAGGCTAAAATAAAATTTCTGTGAAAAAAAAGTACTTTTTCATTTTTATGGATCAATTTGTGAAGCACCTGGGGGTTCAAAGTGCTCAATATGCATCTAGATAAGTTCCTTGGGTGGTCTAGTTTCCAAAATGGGGTCACATGTGGGGGAGCTCCAATGTTTAGGCACACAGGGGCTCTCCAAATGCGACATGGTGTCCGCTAAAGATGGGAGCTAGTTTTTCATTCAAAAAATCAAATGGCGCTCTTTCCCTTCTGAGCCCTGCCGTGCGCCCAAACAGTGGTTCCCCCCCACATATGAGGTTTCAGCGTACTCAGGACAAATTGGACAACAACTTTTGCGGTTGAGTTTCTCCTTTTATCCTTGGGAAAATAAAAAAAATGTTGCTAAAAGATCATTTTTGTGACTAAAAAGTTAAATGTTCATTTTTTCCTTCCATGTTGCTTCTGCTGCTGTGAAACACCTGAAGGGTTAATAAACTACTTGAATGTGGTTTTGAGCATCTTGAGGGGTGCAGTTTTTAGAATGGTGTCACTTTTGGGTATTTTCTCTCATATAGACCCCTCAAAGTGACTTCAAACGTGAGGTGGTCCCTAAAAAAAATGGTGTTGTAAATTTTGTTGTAAAAATGAGAAATCGTTAGTCAAATTTTAACCCTTATAACTTCCTAGCAAAAAAAAATTTTGGTTTCAAAATTGTGCTGATGTAAAGTAGACATGTGAGAAATGTTATTTATTAACTATTTTGTGTCACATATCTTTCTGGTTTACAGAATAAAAATAAAAAATTTAAAAATTGCGAAATTTTCAAAATTTTCGCCAAAATTCCGATTTTTTTAGAAATAAACGCAAAAATTATCGGCCTAAATTTACCACTAACATGAAGCCCAATATGTCACGAAAAAACAATCTCAGAACCGCTAGGATCCGTTGAAGCGTTCCTGAGTTATTACCTCATAAAGGGACACTGGTCAGAATTGCAAAAAACGGCAAGGTCTTTAAGGTCAAAATAGCCTGGGTCATGAAGGGGTTAAGAATGATTTCATAATTTTTTTTCAGGTCAGTATTAATCTATGTGCAAATGGAGTTTTATGGAACCATTCAAACAAGATGAGTTTTTCAAGTGGAAACTTTTTATGAAAGCAAATTTTAAAGCGAATCTGCTCTAAAGTCTGTCTCCACATAGCATTAGATCTCTGGCCATGATGTTCATTTATATTTTCAATCTTGGCAAATTTAAGAATGATGTCTGAATTTTTTTTGTGTCAGTATTAGGAAATATGCAGATGGAGATTTATTGAGCCATTCAAAAAAGAAGACTTTTTAAAGCAAAAACACCCTTTCATTGGGGAGCTTTTAAAGGAGTTTCAGCTTTATAAAGTGGCTCCTAAAGCACTTTTTAAGAGTTCTTGAAGTGTTTTTGAAGAGTTTTTTTTTCTAAAGCTTTTTCTTTGCAACCTTTTGATTTACAGTGTCTACTTTGGAGAAAATTCCATCAGCAGAATCTGGGCAGAAACTCCAAATTTTTGAGGAGCTATGAGATTTGCAGGTGCATTTGTAGAGTTTCCACTCAGTTTCAACTAGGTGGCTATGTGCACATGATGTCTTTTTTCAGGCGGCTTCCGCCATTGGAATCATTTGAAAACCCTATCAAACATTGCTCAAAAGAATGAACATAAGCAATTCTATGTAAAACTGACTTGCTCTGTCTATGTTGAGGTTTTTGAATGTCTTTTGACCACTTCAGGTTTCTAAAAATGCCAAGCGGTTAAAAGAAGTCACATGTCCATTCTTTTAGCGTTTTCCACCAGGAGCATGCTGTGTATTTTACAATACAAATCAGTGGAAAAGCTCAATACATGCCTGGACTGCAACAAGACTTTTTTTGGAGTGTTTTGCCATTGATTTTGCTTAAAAGAGCTAACTGTTTCTTCATGTTTCAATGGAGTGAAAAATGCGACCAGAAAAAAAGACTTCACCGAAACCATGGGAAAACTTTTCAAAAAAGCTGTCTCAAAATTGTCCAGGAAACAACCAAAAAGATGACACAAAAGACGATTCAGGGGAAGAAATGTCCTACATTTCTTGAAAAGTCTTCTGCGTGAAAAACTCATCAAGTTGTCCTGAGTTTAAAAGCCGTCATATGCACATACCAGTTCCTGTTCCAAAAATTCATTAAAAAACTGAGTGTGTGTGCGGTCCAACACGTCAAACAAAACTTGTGGTTTTTGAACTCCTAGTGGTGTTTGGAAATGTTTTGATCAAAAGTTCCTGAAAAAACCTCAGTGTGAATCTTTAGGTTATTTGCAGATGGAATTTTATTAAGGTATTTAAAAACAATGAGTTTTGCAAGCAGAAACCACTTAGGAAAACACCACTTTATTAGGTACTTCTGGGAAGAGTTTTTATGTTCATGATGTGTTTCCTGGGGATTTTTTGCAGAGTTTGCAATGAGATTTTCATTCTTAAAGCCTTTTTTGCAGATTTTTGATTTGAATGTGCCTAGTTTGGAGTAGTTTTCCTCAGGATCCGCTTCACAGAAGCAACAAGTATTTTTTTTCTTTGCCACCACGTTTTTTTGAAAACCTGAAATGGATGAAAACTCTCCAAGTAATGTAATTATTACGTCTGAACATTTTTTTTCTCAGTATAATAAACCTCAGGAATTAAACTATTCAGTTTCAAAATAACACAAAGGCTCCAGTGAGAATTGAACTCACGACAAGTGCTCTAACCACTGAGCTATGAAGCCAGCGTCACTTTGCCCCATCTTTTGATCTCTTTTTCAAACAGTGCAATAGCCATTCAGTTGCATTAACCACACAAGTCCTTTCATTTCTAGTTTGAAATCACACTCTTAGCGTAATGTCCCATCACCAACAAACCAACAACTGCTCTTGCAACGCAAAAGCATGACTTGCAAACATTCTGAAGCTTCAGTTCTAAAACTGACAACCTGTTTATTGGCAATCTGATGTGCAAAAAAATGAAATTGGATGGATTGGCAAGGAAGAGACTTCTACTGCTTGCTTAAATAAAATATGTAATTCTTTATATGACAAAATCACACATCAAGAATAGATGAAGGGTCATTAGACTCCTTAAACTCTGCTAGAGGTAGCATAAGAAAGGAATTTGACAAACATGTTACCCGAATGTCATATAGGATCAAAGTCTTATCAAGAACTTTTGAAAAGGTTGTCGTAACTTCACATAAAGTCAATCTTGAATCGCACCAACTTTATACCACTGACCAAACAGATAAGCAATTTTCATATGAGAGACAAAGAGTTTTTGTAAGGCTTCAGTGAGAGTCGAACTCACGACCCCTGGTTTACCAGTTAGACCAGTGCTCTAACCTCTGAGCTATGAAGCCATTGAAAAGCAACAATTTCTCGAGCAATGTAGGGATTAGTCTGTTAGAGGTTTGGGTACGCTCAGTACCTCCTAAGGATCATTTACTATGCTACATGGGAGAAATGCAAAGAAACTGTACAAAGATTTTTCTTTAGGTACCAATTTGACATTGACATGGGAAAAATGCATATGAAAACTTACAACCCATACAAGCAATGATTGTAAGATAAGGCTTGGTACAAAAATGTAAAGAGAAGCATGATGATTTATTTATATTTTCAATTGTACCAAATTTAAGAATGATTTCATAAATTTTTTTCAGGTCAGTATTAATCTATGTACAAATGGAGTTTTATGGAACCATTCAAACAAGATGAGTTTTTCAAGTGGAAACTTTTTATGAAAGCAAATTTTAAAGCGAATCTGCTCTAAAGTCTGTCTCCACATAGCATTAGATCTCTGGCCATGATGTTCATTTATATTTTCAATCTTGGCAAATTTAAGAATGATGTCTGAATTTTTTTTGTGTCAGTATTAGGAAATATGCAGATGGAGATTTATTGAGGCATTCAAAAAAGAAGACTTTTTAAAGCAAAAACACCCTTTCATTGAGGAGCTTTTAAAGGAGTTTCAGCTTTATAAAGTGGCTCCTAAAGCACTTTTTAAGAGTTCTTGAAGTGTTTTTGAAGAGTTTTTTTTTCTAAAGCTTTTTCTTTGCAACCTTTTGATTTACAGTGTCTACTTTGGAGAAAATTCCATCAGCAGAATCTGGGCAGAAACTCCAAATTTTTGAGGAGCTATGAGATTTGCAGGTGCATTTGTAGAGTTTCCACTCAGTTTCAACTAGGTGGCTATGTGCACATGATGTCTTTTTTCAGGCGGCTTCCGCCATTGGAATCATTTGAAAACCCTATCAAACATTGCTCAAAAGAATGAACATAAGCAATTCTATGTAAAACTGACTTGCTCTGTCTATGTTGAGGTTTTTGAATGTCTTTTGACCACTTCAGGTTTCTAAAAATGCCAAGCGGTTAAAAGAAGTCACATGTCCATTCTTTTAGCGTTTTCCACCAGGAGCATGCTGTGTATTTTACAATACAAATCAGTGGAAAAGCTCAATACATGCCTGGACTGCAACAAGACTTTTTTTGGAGTGTTTTGCCATTGATTTTGCTTAAAAGAGCTAACTGTTTCTTCATGTTTCAATGGAGTGAAAAATGCGACCAGAAAAAAAGACTTCACCGAAACCATGGGAAAACCTTTCAAAAAAGCTGTCTCAAAATTGTCCAGGAAACAACCAAAAAGATGACACAAAAGACGATTCAGGGGAAGAAATGTCCTACATTTCTTGAAAAGTCTTCTGCGTGAAAAACTCATCAAGTTGTCCTGAGTTTAAAAGCCGTCATATGCACATACCAGTTCCTGTTCCAAAAATTCATTAAAAAACTGAGTGTGTGTGCAGTCCAACACGTCAAACAAAACTTGAGGTTTTTGAACTCCTAGTGGTGTTTGGAATAGTTTTGATCAAAAGTTCCTGAAGAAACCTCAGTGTGAATCTTTAGGTTATTTGCAGATGGAATTTTATTAAGGTATTTAAAAACAATGAGTTTTGCAAGCAGAAACCACTTAGGAAATCACCACTTTATTAGGTACTTCTGGGAAGAGTTTTTATGTTCATGATGTGTTTCCTGGGGATTTTTTGCAGAGTTTGCAATGAGATTTTCATTCTTAAAGCCTTTTTTGCAGATTTTTGATTTGAATGTGCCTAGTTTGGAGTAGTTTTCCTCAGGATCCGCTTCACAGAAGCAACAAGTATTTTTTTTCTTTGCCACCACGTTTTTTTGAAAACCTGAAATGGATGAAAACTCTCCAAGTAATGTAATTATTACGTCTGAACATTTTTTTTCTCAGTATAATAAACCTCAGGAATTAAACTATTCAGTTTCAAAATAACACAAAGGCTCCAGTGAGAATTGAACTCACGACCAGTGCTCTAACCACTGAGCTATGAAGCCAGCGTCACTTTGCCCCATCTTTTGATCTCTATTTTGAACAGTGCAATAGCCATTCAGTTGCATTAACCACACAAGTCCTTTCATTTCTAGTTTGAAATCACACTCTTAGCGTAATGTCCCATCACCAACAAACCAACAACTGCTCTTGCAACGCAAAAGCATGACTTGTAAACATTCTGAAGCTTCAGTTCTAAAACTGACAACCTGTTTATTGGCAATCTGATGTGCAAAAAAATGAAATTGGATGGATTGGCAAGGAAGAGACTTCTACTGCTTGCTTAAATAAAATATGTAATTCTTTATATGACAAAATCACACATCAAGAATAGATGAAGGGTCATTAGACTCCTTAAACTCTGCTAGAGGTAGCATAAGAAAGGAATTTGACAAACATGTTACCCGAATGTCATATAGGATCAAAGTCTTATCAAGAACTTTTGAAAAGGTTGTCGTAACTTCACATAAAGTCAATCTTGAATCGCACCAACTTTATACCACTGACCAAACAGATAAGCAATTTTCATATGAGAGACAAAGAGTTTTTATAAGGCTTCAGTGAGAGTCAGACTCACGACTACCAGTGCTCTAACCTCTGAGCTATGAAGCCATTGACAAGCAACAATTTCTCGAGCAATGTAGGGATTAGTCTGTTAGAGGTTTGGGTACGCTCAGTACCTCCTAAGGATCATTTACTATGCTACATGGGAGAAATGCAAAGAAACTGTACAAAGATTTTTCTTTAGGTACCAATTTGACATTGACATGGGAAAAATGCATATGAAAACTTACAACCCATACAAGCAATGATTGTAAGATAAGGCTTGGTACAAAAATGTAAAGAGAAGCATGATGATTTATTTATATTTTCAATTGTACCAAATTTAAGAATGATTTCATAAATTTTTTTCAGGTCAGTATTAATCTATGTGCAAATGGAGTTTTATGGAACCATTCAAACAAGATGAGTTTTTCAAGTGGAAACTTTTTATGAAAGCAAATTTTAAAGCAAATCTGCTCTAAAGTCTTTGTCGCCACATAGCATTAGATCTCTGGCCATGATGTTCATTTATATTTTCAATCTTGGCAAATTTAAGAATGATGTCTGAATTTTTTTTGTGTCAGTATTAGGAAATATGCAGATGGAGATTTATTGAGGCATTCAAAAAAGAAGACTTTTTAAAGCAAAAACACCCTTTCATTGGGGAGCTTTTAAAGGAGTTTCAGCTTTATAAAGTGGCTCCTAAAGCACTTTTTAAGAGTTCTTGAAGTGTTTTTGAAGAGTTTTTTTTTTTAAAGCTTTTTCTTTGCAACCTATTGATTTACAGTGTCTACTTTGGAGAAAATTCCATCAGCAGAATCTGGGCAGAAACTCCAAATTTTTGAGGAGCTATGAGATTTGCAGGTGCATTTGTAGAGTTTCCACTCAGTTTCAACTAGGTGGCTATGTGCACATGACGTCTTTTTTCAGGCGGCTTCCGCCATTGGAATCATTTGAAAACCCTATCAAACATTGCTCAAAAGAATGAACATAAGAAATTCTATGTAAAACTGACTTGCTCTGTCTATGTTGAGGTTTTTGAATGTCTTTTGACCACTTCAGGTTTCTAAAAATGCCAAGCGGTTAAAAGAAGTCACATGTCCATTCTTTTAACGTTTTCCACCAGGAGCATGCTGTGTATTTTACAATACAAATCAGTGGAAAAGCTCAATACATGCCTGGACTGCAACAAGACTTTTTTTTGGAGTGTTTTGCCATTGATTTTGCTTAAAAGAACTAACTGTTTCTTCATGTTTAAATGAAGTGAAAAATGCTACCAGAAAAAAAGACATCACCGAAACAATGGGAAAACCTTTCAAAAAAGCTGTCTCAAAATTGTCCAGGAAACAACCAAAAAGATGACACAAAAGACGATTCAGGGGAAGAAATGTCCTAAATTTCTTGAAAAGTCTTCTGCGTGAAAAACTCATCAAGTTGTCCTGAGTTTAAAAGCCGTCATATGCACATACCAGTTTCTGTTCCAAAAATTCATTAACCCCTTAATCCCATATGACGTACTATCCCGTCCAGGTGACCTGGGACTTAATTCCCAGTGACGGGATAGTACGTCATATGCGATCGGCCGCACTCACGGGGGGAGCGCGGCCGATCGCGGCCGGGTGTCAGCTGCCTATCGCAGCTGACATCCGGCACTATGTGCCAGGAGCGGTCACGGACCGCTCCCGGCACATTAACCCCCGGCACACCGCGATCAAAGATGATCGCGGTGTGCTGGCGGTGCAGGGAAGCATCGCGCAGGGAGGGGGCTCCCTGCGGGCTTCCCTGAGACGATCGGTACACGGTGATGTACTCACCGTGTACCGAGTGTCTTCTCCCTGCAGTCCCCGGATCCAAAATGGCCGCCGGGCTGCATCCGGGTCCTGCAGGGAGCACTTCCGGGTCAGGATCAGGCTGCAGCTGCAGCTGTAATCCTGCCCGGCTGTATGCTGTATGCTGTGCACACTGTCAGATCGGTGATCTGTGATGTCCCCCCCTGGGACAAAGTGAAAAAGTAAAAAAAAAAATTTCCACACGTGTAAAAAAAAAAAAAAAAAAATTCCTAAATAAAGAAGAAAACAAAAAAAATATTATTCCCATAAATACATTTCTTTATAAAAAAAAAAAACAAAAAAACAATAAAAGTACAAATATTTAGTATCGCCGCGTCCGTAACGACCCAACCTATAAAACTGGCCCACTAGTTAACCCCTTCAGTGAACACCGTAAGAAAAAAAAAAAAAACGAGCCAAAAAACAACGCTTTATTATCATAACGCTGAACAAAAAGTGGAATAACACGCGATCAAAAAGACGGATATAAATAACCATGGTAGCGCTGAAAACATCATCTTGTCCCGCAAAAAACGAGCCACCATATAGCATCATAACCAAAAAAATAAAAAAGTTATAGTCCTCAGAATAAAGCGATGCCAAAATAATTATTTTTTCTATAAAATAGCTTTTATCGTATAAAAGCGCCAAAACATAAAAAAAATTATATAAAAGAGGTATCGCTGTAATCGTACTGACCCGAAGAATAAAACTGCTTCATCAATTTTACCAAACGCGGAACGGTATAAACGCTTTGCCAAAAGAAATTAACGAATAGCTGGTTTTTGGTCATTCTGCCTCACAAAAAATCGGAATAAAAAGCGATCAAAAACTGTCACGTGTCCGAAAATGTAACCAATAAAGACGTCAACTCGTCCCGCAAAAAACAAGACCTCACATGACTCTGTGGACCAAAATATGGAAAAATTATAGGTCTCAAAATGTGGAGATGCAAAAACTTTTTTGCTATAAAAAGCGTCTTTTAGTGTGTGACGGCTGCCAATCATAAAAATCCGATATAAAAAACGCTATAAAAGTAAATCAAACCCCCCTTCATCACCCCTTTAGTTAGGCTAGGTTCACATTGCGTTAATGGGTTAACGCTAACGGACAGCGTTGCACGGCGAAAATGTCACAATTAACGCCGTGCAACGGGTCCGTTAGCACAACCATTGACAGCAATGTGATTTTCGGGTGTAGCGCATCGCTAGAGCGTGCCATTTTCGGCTCGCGCTAGCAAGGTGCCGTTCTTTTGTGGCACGCCTCGGACGCTGCTTGCAGCGTCCGCGGCGCGCCCGAGGTCCGATCCCCGATCTTCCAGAGCGGGGACGTTAACGCGACCACTAAACACGACACCTAAAAAGACATTGCGTTAGCGCAATCCGCTAGCGCTAAACGGATTTCCCTAACGCAATGTGAACCTAGCCTTAGGGAAAAATAATAAAATAAAAAAAAATGTATTTATTTCCATTTTCCCATTAGGGTTAGGGCTAGGGTTAGGGCTAGGGTTAGGGCTAGGGTTAGGGCTAGGGTTTGGGCTAGGCTTAGGGTTTGGATTACATTTACGGTTGGGATTAGGGTTGGGATTAGAATTAGGGGTGTGTCAGGGTTAGGTTGTGGTTAGGGTTACAGTTGGGATTAGGGTTAGGGGTGCGTTTGGATTCGGGTTTCATTTATAATTGGGGGGTTTCCACTGTTTAGGCACATCAGGGGCTCTCCAAACGCGACATGGCGTCCGATCTCAATTCCAGCCAATTCTGCATTGAAAAAGTAAAACAGTGCTCCTTCACTTCCGAGCTCTCCCGGGCGCCCAAACAGGGGTTTACCCCAACATATGGGGTATCATCGTACTCGAGACAAATTGGACAACAAATTTTTGGGTCCAAGTTCTCTTGTTATCCTTGGGAAAATAAAAATTTGGGGGGCTAAAAATAATTTTTGTGGGAAACAAAATGATTTTTTCTTTTCACGGCTCTGCGTTGTAAACTGTAGTGAAACACTTAGGGCTTCAAAGTTCTCACAACACATCTAGATAAGTTCCTTGGGAGGTCTAGTTTCTAATATGGGGTCACTTGTGGGGGGTTTGTACTGTTTGGGTACATCAGGGGCTCTGCAAATGCAACGTGACTCCTGTAGACCAATCCATCTAAGTCTGCATTCCAAATGGCGCTCCTTCCCTTCCGAGCTCTGCCATGCGCCCAAACAGTGGTTTCCCCCCACATATTGGGTATCAGCGTACTCAGGACAAATTGGACAACAACTTTTGGGGTCCAATTTATTCTGTTACCCTTGTAAAAATACAAAGCTGGGGGCTAAAAAATCATTTTTGTGAAAAAAAAAAAAGAATTTTTATTTTCACGGCTCTGCGTTATAAACTGTAGTGAAACACTTAGGGGTTCAAAGTTCTCACAACACATCTAGATATGTTCCTTGGGAGGTCTAGTTTCTAATATGGGGTCACTTGTGGGGGGTTTGTACTGTTTGGGTACATCAGGGGCTCTGCAAATGCAACGTGACTCCTGCAGACCAATCCATCTAAGTCTGCATTCCAAATGGCGCTCCTTCCCTTCCGAGCTCTGCCATGCGCCCAAACAGTGGTTCCCCCCCACATATTGGGTATCAGCGTACTCAGGACAAATTGGACAACAACTTTTGGGGTCCAATTTATTCTGTTACCCTTGTGAAAATACAAAACTGGGGGCAAAAAAATAATTTTTGCGAAAAAAAAATAAAATTATTTTAACGGCTCTGCGTTATAAACTGTAGTGAAACACTTGGGGGTTCAAAGCTCTCAAAACACATCTAGATAAGTTCCTTAGGGGGTCTAGTTTCCAAAATGGTGTCACTTGTGGGGGGTTTTAATGTTTAGGCACATCAAGGGCTCTCCAAACCAACATGGCGTCCCATCTTAATTCCAGTCAATTTTGCATTGAAAAGTCAAATGGCGCTCCTTCCCTTCCGAGCTCTGCTATGCGCCCAAAAAGTGGTTTACCCCCACATATGGGGTATCGTCGCACTCAGGACAAATTGCACAACAACTTTTGTGGTCTAATTTCTTTTCTTACCCTTGGGAAAATAAAAAATTGGGGGCGAAAAGATCATTTTTGTGAAAAAATAAGATTTTTTATTTTTACGGCTCTGCATTATAAACTTCTGTGAAGCACTTGTTGGGTCAAAGTGCTCACCACACATCTAGATAAGTTCCTTAAGGGGTCTACTTTTCAAAATGATGTCACTTGTGAGGGGTTCCAATGTTTAGGCACATCAGGGGCTCTCCAAACGCAACATGGGGTCCCATCTCAATTCCAGTCACTTTTGCATTGAAAAGTCAAATGGCGCTCCTTTCCTTCCGAGCTCTGCCATGCGCCCAAACAGTGGTTTAACCCCACATATGGGGTATCGTCGCACTCAGGACAAATTGCACAACAACTTTTGTGGTCTAATTTTTTCTCTTACCCTTGGGAAAATAAAAAATTGGTGGCGAAAAGATCATTTTTGTGAAAACATATGATTTTTTATTTTTACGGCTCTGCATTATAAACTTCTGTGAAGCACTTGTTGGGTCAAAGTGCTCACCACACCTCTAGATAAGTTCCTTAAGGGGTCTACTTTCCAAAATGGTGTCACTTGTGGGGATTTCAATGTTTAGGCACATCAGGGGCTCTCAAAACGCAACATGGCATCCCATCTCAATTCCAGTCAATTTTGCATTGAAAAGTAAAATGGCGCTCCTTCCCTTCCGAGCTCTGCCATACGCCCAAACAATGGTTTACACCCATATATGGGGCATCAGCGTACTCAGGACAAATTGGACAACAATTTTTGAGGTCCAATTTCTTCTCTTACTCTTGGGAAAATAAAAAATTGGGGGCGAAAAGATCATTTTTGTGAAAAAATATGATTTTTTATTTTTACGGCTCTGCATTATAAACTTCTGTGAAGCAATTGGTGGGTCAAAGTGGTCACCACACATCTAGATAAGTTCCTTAGGGTCCTGAAGACACAAAAGAGAATAGTAAAACCAAAAACACTCAGTTCCTGTTCCTCAAGTTCCTTAGGGTGTCTACTTTCCAAAATGGTGTCTGTCACTTGTGGGGGGTTTCAATGTTTAGGCACATGAGGGGCTCTCCAAACGCAACATGGTGTCCCATCTCAATTCCTGTCAATTTTGCATTGAAAAGTCAAATGGCGCTCCTTTCCTTCCGAGCTCTGCCATGCGCCCAAACAGTGGTTTACCCCCACATATTGGGTATCAGCGTACTCAGTACAGATTGTACAACAACGTTTGGCATCCATTTTATCCTGTTACCCTTGGTAAAATAAAACAAATTGGAGCTGAAATAAATTTTGTGTGAAAAAAAGTTAAATATTCATTTTTATTTAAACATTCCAAAAATTCCTGTGAAACCCCTGAAGGGTTAATAAACTTCTTGAATGTGGTTTTGAGCACCTTGAGGGGTGCAGTTTTTAGAATGGTGTCACACTTGGGTATTTTCTATCATATAGACCCCTCAAAGTGACATCAAATGAGATGTGGTTCCTAAAAAAAAATGGTGTTGTAAAAATGAGAAATTGCTGGTCAACTTTTAACCCTTATAACTCCCTAACAAAAAAAAATTTTGGTTCCAAAATTGTGCTGATGTAAAGTAGACATGTGGGAAATGTTACTTATTAAGTATTTTGTGTGACATATCTCTGTGATTTAAGGGCATACAAATTTAAAGTTGGAAAATTGCAAAATTTTCTAAATTTTCGCCAAATTTCCGTTTTTTTCACAAATAAACGCAAGTTATATCAAATAAATGTTACCATTAAAATGAAGTACCATATGTCACGAGAAAATAATGTCAGAATCGCCAAGATCCGTTGAAGCGTTCCAGAGTTATAACCTCATAAAGGGACAGTGGTCTGAATTGTAAAAATTGGCCTGGTCATTAACGTGCAAACCACCCTCGGGGCTTAAGGGGTTAAAAAACTGAGTGTGTGCGCAGTCCAACACTTCAAACAAAACTTGTGTTTTTTGAACTCCTAGTGGTGTTTGGAAAAGTTTTGATCAAAAGTTCCTGAAAAAACCTCAGTGTGAATCTTTAGGTTATTTGCAGATGGAATTTTATTAAGGCATTTAAAAACAATGAGTTTTGCAAGCAGAAACCACTTAGGAAAACACCACTTTATTAGGTACTTCTGGGAAGAGTTTTTATGTTCATGATGTGTTTCCTGGGGATTTTTTGCAGAGTTTGCAATGAGATTTTCACTCTTAAGGCCATTTTTTGCAGATGTTTGATTTGAATGTGCCTAGTTTGGAGTAGTTTTCCTCAGGATCGGCTTCACAGAAGCAACAAGTATTTTTTTTCTTTGCCACCACGTTTTTTTGAAAACCTGAAATGGATGAAAACTCTCCAAGTAATGTAATTATTATGTCTGAACATTTTTTTCTCAGTATAATAAACCTTCACCTTAGCAGGTATTTTTTATAGATAAGCTCAAGTATTAAACTATTCACACTTGAAAAGAAAAAAGAGGTTCCAGCTTCTCGAGATAAAATCGAAAGGCTTTATTGCTATAACATCATTAAAAAATGAATGAACAGCTCCCGAGACATCACCATGACAGTATGTACAACAGGCTACGCGTTTCGACCGACAAGCGGTCTTTATCAAAGCTTTGATAAAGACCGCTTGTCGGTCGAAACGTGTAGCCTGTTGTACATACTGTCATGGTGATGTCTCGGGAGCTGTTCATTTTTTAATGATGTTATAGCAATAAAGCCTTTCGATTTTATCTGGAGAAGCTGGAACCTCTTTTTTCTTTTCAAATGTGTTTCATCACGTCTCATCAAGGACGGAGTCCCTTGCTTCCCCGTGGGATCGGTGAGCTGGCTTTTTCTTCGTTTTATTACTTTCATTAAACTATTCAGTTTCAAAATAACACAAAGGCTCCAGTGAGAATTGAACTCACGAACCCTGGTTTACAAGACCAGTGCTCTAACCACTGAGCTATGAAGCCAGCGAAACAGTGCCCCATCTTTTGATCTCTACTTCGAACAGTGCAATAGCCATTCAGTTGCATTAACAACACAAGTCCTTTCATTTTTAGTTTGAAATCACACTCTTAACGTAATGTCCCATCACCAACAAACCAACAACTGCTCTTGCAATGCAAAAGCATGACTTGCAAACATTCTGATGCTTCAGTTCTATAACTGACAACCTGTTTATTGGCAATCTGATGTGCAAAAAAATCAAATCGCATGGACTGGCGAAGAAGAGAATTCTACTGCTTGCTTAAATAAAATATGTAATTCTTTATATTACAAAATCACACATCAAGAATTGATGAAGAAGGGTCATTAGACTCCTAAAGCTCTGCTAGAGGTAGCATAATTAATGAATTTGACAAACATGTTACCCGAATGTCATATATGATCAAGGTCTTATCAAGAACTTTTGAAAAGGATGTTGTAACTTCACATAAAGCCAATATTGAATCGCACCAACTTTATATCACTGACTAAACAGATAAGCAATATTTATATGAGAGACAAAGAGTTTGTAAGTAGTGTTGAGCATTCCGATACCGCAAGTATCGGGTATCGGCCGATATTTGCGGTATCGGAATTCCGATACCGAATTCCGATATTTCCCACGTATCGGATACCGGAATCGGAAGTTCCCAGAATTCAAACTGCACGCAGCAGCCAATGAGGAATGAATGGAAGTGTGGGCACATCCTGTTTAGCATGGTGGGCATGTAAGTACTGGCAAGGCTGTGATTGGCTGCTGAAATGATGTCACTCTGCACTATAAAAAACGCTGCTGCCATTTTGCGCTCACTCTGCTGTGATTTCAGTTAGGGACAGGACGCTGTGTTCTAACTGAGGGCCAGTTGAGATAGCTAATTGCTTTATTTTGCTTTTCCAAGGCTAATTTAGCAAACACTGTGTGTTCACCTTGCTCTTGCCTTGCAGCGCTGTTTTAACAGCGTTCTGCAAGGTCTCTGTGTGTGTGTGTGTGCAGCTCACTCTGTAGTCTGTGTGCAGCCATATACCTGGTTGTATTCAGCTCAGGGGGGTTCACACTGCCTCATACAGTTCTATCCATTGTCCTTTTTTGCTCATAGTGCAGCCTGCTGCACATTTTTTCTAAAATTTCCTATTAGTGTTTTTCCACCCGTCTCCAGCTAAATTGTGGAAAAACACTACATAGGATAACGTAGAGGGGGTTTTTTGGGCCTTGCAGCGCCGTTTACGGCTGTCTGCATGGTCTCCGTGTGAGCGCAGCTCGCCCTGTAGTCTGTGTGCAGCCACAGCCGGTTGTATTCAGCTCAGGGTGCGTCACTACCTCATACCGTGAAAAAACTTTTCATTTTTTTCAAATAGTGCAGCCTGCTGTAAATTTTTCCAAAAATTTCCTATTAGTGTCTTTCCACCCGTCTCCAGCTAAATAGTGGAAAAACACTACATAGGATAACCTAGAGTAGGGCTTTTGGGCCTTGCAGCGCCGTTTACGGCTGTCTGCACGGTCTCGGTGTGAGCACAGCTCGCCCTGTAGTCTGTGTGCAGCCACAGCCGGTTGTATTCAGCTCAGGGTGCGTCACTGCCTCATACCGTGAAAAAACTTTTAATTTTTTTCAAATAGTGCAGCCTGCTGTAAATTTTTCCAAAAATTTCCTATTAGTGTCTTTCCACCCGTCTCCAGCTAAATAGTGGAAAAACACTACATAGGATAACCTAGAGTAGGGTTTTTGGGCCTTGCAGCGCCGTTTACGGCTGTCTGCACGGTCTCCGTGTGAGCGCAGCTCGCCATGTAGTCTGTGTGCAGCCACAGCTGGTTGTATTCAGCTCAAGGTGCCTTACTGCCTCATACCGTTGAATAACTTGTCCTTTTTTTCAAATAGTGCAGCCTGTTGAAAATTTTTAAAAAAATTTCCTATTAGTGTCTTTCCACCCGTCTCCAGCTAAATAGTGGAAAAACACTACATAGGATAACCTAGAGGAGCGTTTTTGGGCCTTGCAGCGCCGTTTACGGCAGTCTGCACGGTCTCCGTGTGAGCGCAGCTCGCCCTGTAGTCTGTGTGCAGGCACAGCCGGTTGTATTCAGCTCAGGGTGCGTCACTGCCTCATACCGTTGAATAACTTGTCCTTTTTTTCAAATAGTGCAGCCTGTTGAAAATTTTTCCAAAAATTTCCTATTAGTGTCTTTCCACCCATCTCCAGCTAAATAGTGGAAATACACTACATAGGATAACCTAGAGGAGTGTTTTTGGGCCTTGCAGCACCGTTTACGGCTGTCTGCACCACGGTCTCTGTGTGAGCGCAGCTCGCCCTGTAGTCTGTGTGCAGCCACAGCCGGTTGTATTCAGCTCAGGGTGCGTCACTGCCTCATACCGTTGAATAACTTGCCCTTTTTTTCAAATAGTGCAGCCTGTTGAAAATTTTTCCAAAAATTTCCTATTAGTGTCTTTCCACCTGTCTCCAGCTAAATAGTGGAAATACACTACATAGGATAACCTAGAGGAGTGTTTTTGGGCCTTGCAGCGCCGTTTACGGCTGTCTGCACGGTCTCTGTGTGAGCGCAGCTTGCCCTGTAGTCTGTGTGCAACCACAGCCGGTTGTATTCAGCTCAGGGTGCGTTACTGCCTTATACCATTAAATAACTTGTCCTTTTTTTCAAATAGTGCAGCCTGTTGAAAATTTTTCCAAAAATTTCCTATTAGTGTCTTTCCACCCGTCTCCAGCTAAATAGTGGAAATACACTACATAGGATAACCTAGAGGAGCGTTTTTGGGCCTTGCAGCGCCGTTTACGGCTGTCTGCACGGTCTCTGTGTGAGCGCAGCTCGCCCTGTAGTCTGTGTGCAGCCACAGCCGGTTGTATTCAGCTCAGGGTGCGTCACTGCCTCATACCGTTGAATAACTTGTCCTTTTTTTCAAATAGTGCAGCCTGTTGAAAATTTTTCCAAAAATTTCCTATTAGTGTCTTTCCACCCGTCTCCAGCTATATAGTGGAAAAACACTACATAGGATAACCTAGAGGAGTGTTTTTGGGCCTTGCAGCGCCATTTACGGCTGTCTGCACGGTCCCCGTGTGAGTTAAACTCGCTCTGTAGCCCGATCTGCAGAAAAAAAAAGTAAAGTTCACCAAACACCACTTAACGCTTGTGTAGGCCACATTTTATAAATAATAAAGTCTAGTCCACACTTTACAACATTAGTGTTTCTTACACCTGTTAGGAGGAGCATTTCAGGAATAAGCACACTAAGGCCTTAGTACTTTTCGCTTATCTTTATCTGTCAACCAAGATGAAGAGGGCAGGGAGTAAGGCACGTGGGCGTGGGCGCGGAGCAGGGAGAGGAGCAGGGAGAGGACATGGTGATTCTGTGCCTGCTGCGGGCACCGGTGACTCATCATCACTTAGTTTCAGCAGGGAACAGTCCTTCATGCGCAGCTTTGTCGGAGAGCGCCGTGCACCGCTGCTGCGTGAAGATCAAATTGAAGCCGTTGTCGGATGGATGGCAGCTAACGCATCGGCATCGACTTCAATTAGTGCCACATTCTCTCAGGCACAGACCACTGGAGAGCAGCCATCTGTCTCTTCACCACCTGCCAAATTGGCCAGGCAGTCAGAGAGCCCAGGACAGGAGCCGTCTCTACTTCTGTTCTCTGAATCTCTTGGCTTGGAAACAGGGGGCCAGCCAAGCAGCATTGGAGAAATGGAAGAAGAGGCAGTGTGCAGTGATGCCCAACAGCTTTGTCTCTCTGACTCTGAAGAGGCGGGTGGGCCAGTGCCTGCGGTGACCACAGCGCAGTACGCATCTGATGATGAAACTCAGGTGCCGCTTTCTGGTGCATACTGTGCTGCCGAGACTATCCAGGAGGAGCAGTTGGTGGCAGAGGGTAGTGGAGATGATGAGGTCCTTGACCCATCGTGGCGTGAGGAACAGGAAGGTGGTGGGAGCAGCTCTGAGGAAGAGATTCCCCTAACGGGTCAAAGAGGGAGAGGGAGGGGGAAGACTGCGGAGCCTGTAGCCTCCAATTTGGCACCCATTAGGAGCCTGTCTCTTTCAAAAGCCAAAAAGGGCGTTCCCAAGACTTGCAGTGCCTGGTCCTTTTTTGACACAGTTGCAGATGACATTTGTTTTGTCAAATGCAAGCTGTGTCATCAGAAAGTAAAAAGAGGGAAAAGTGTCAGCAACCTCAATACCACAAATATGTGGAAACATGTGCGGACCAGGCACGCGTTGGAGTTACAAAAACACACTGAAGACCTAGGCCAACCAACAGCGGCAGCTACCACCTCTTCAGCTCGTGTTGCCTCTTCCTCCAGCTCACGCACAGCTGGTTCGGCTTCCTCCCAGGATCGCCATGGAAGAACCTCTGGCACTGTTGTCCAGAGACCTAGTGTAATTCCACCCACAGCACCACATTCCCAGTCATCCTCACACTCCCAGTCTACTCTACAGCCATCGGTAGTACAGGCATGGGAGAAAAGGCGGGCATTCTCGGCCAACCACCCCCGAGCACAGGCTCTGAATGCAGGCATTGCCAAACTTCTGTCACTGGAAATGCTCTCATTCAGGCTGGTGGAGACTGACAGCTTCCGTGACTTGATGGCATTGGCAGTCCCACAGTACCAAGTGCCCAGCCGCTTTTACTTCAGCAGGCAAGCTGTCCCTGCCCTGCACAAGCATGTGGAGGGACACATAAAAGACGTGCTACTGAACGCCGTCAGTAGCAAGGTCCACCTCACCACCGATGCGTGGACCAGTCAACATGGACAGGGGCGATACATTTCCCTCACTGCCCATTGGGTAAATGTTGTTGAGCCAGGTACAGATCGTGCGAGTGGCGCAGGACGTGTCCTGCCCACTCCAAGGATTGCAGGAATCCAGTCTGTACGCATTGACTCCTCCTCATACACAAGTTCCTTGGAATCATCCCTGCAGGAGCCGTCACAGTCCACCTCCACATGGACCCGTGAACGTTTACCTGTTACGACCGACATGAGCACAGCCGTGCTAAACGTCAAACAGGCCGTCTTGAAACTTGTTTCTTTGGGGAATCAAAGCCACACAGTGCAGGAGCTCTGGAATGCCATCAAGCAGGAGAGCGATGTGTGGTTTGTGCCAGTGAATCTCCAGCCAGGCATGGTAGTGTGTGACAATGGCCGAAATCTGGTGGCAGCTTTGGCCATTGGCAACCTCACTCACATCCCATGTCTGGCACATGTGCTCAATTTGGTTGTGCAGAGTTTTCTGAGGGACTATCCGGATCTTGATGCACTGCTGCACAAGGTCCGCCTAGAGTGTGCTCACTTGCGGCGTTCCAGCTTGGCAAGATCCCGCATTGCTGCTCTGCAGTGCCTCTTCCGCCTTCCGGAACACCGTATCATATGTGACCTACCTACCAGGTGGAATTCCACGTTACATATGTTGGAGCGGTTGTGTGAGCAGCAGCAAGCAGTAATGGAGTACCAGCTGCATCAGGCGCAAAAAAGTCGCAGTCAGCGCCGATCAGATTTCACAACTACAGAGTGGGCCACTATGAAGGACGTCTGCCAGGTTTTGCGTCCTTTCAATTATTCCACGCGGATGGCAAGTGCAGATGATACACTAGTCAGCATGACTGTCCCCCTTATCTGCTTGCTTCAACAAACTTTGCAAGCGTTAAGGGATGATGTTGTGGAAGAGGTGGAGGATGAGGAGTCACCTTTTCCATCAGCTTCTGGAGAGTCAGCGCCACGTGGTTCCTCACAAAGGGGTACGCAGGGGCCGCTTTGTGAGGAGGATAAGGAGGAGTCAATGGAGGAGGAAGAGCTCCGTCCAGAGGAGGGAGTTAGACAATTGTCCAGTGGTCAGTGTGTACAGCGAGGGTGGGGTGATGACGAGCGGGCAGAGATCATGTCTCAAGCAGGGGACAGCGTTTCTGGGCCAGTTGGCAGTCTGCAGCACATGGTTGATTTCATGCTGCAGTGCCGGAGAAACGACCGCCGCATCGACCACATTCTCAACATGCCTTATTATTGGGTGTTCACCCTCCTCGATCCTCGCTACCGGGACAACGTCCAAAACCTCATCCCAGCGTTGACCCGGGAGTGTAAAATGCGGGAGTACCACGACACACTGGTGAATTCCATCATCTTCTCCAGTCCAACTGAGAGGAGTGCTGCTAGTGCTTTACAAAGCAGCTCAGTGCGTCGAGGCAGTGGAGGAGGCTCTGCACAAAGAGGGAGCAGAAGCAGTGCCTCTGCCCAAGGCAAGACCAGTATGGCACAACTGTGGCAAACTTTTGTGTGCCCGCCCCAAATGTCTACACCATCACCGGCGGCTCCAGTCAGCAGGAGGCAATGGTTCCGTCAGATGGTGACAGACTACATGTCTTGCCCTCTGACTGTACTCCCAGACGGCTCTTCCCCATTCAAGTTTTGGGTCTCTAAGCTGGATACATGGCCAGAGCTAAGCCAGTATGCATTGGAGGTGCTGGCTTGCCCTGCGGCTAGTGTCTTATCGGAACGTGTCTTTAGTGCCGCAGGTGGTGTACTAACAGACCGTCGCATGCAACTATCCTCCGATAACGTTGACCGGCTTACTTTTCTGAAAATGAACCAGGCCTGGATCTCGCAGGAATTTGCCACTCCTCTGCCTGATTAAGTAATTGGGTGTCATCCAGGTCTCCTGATGTGTTCATCTTTCTACCACCTGAACTGCTATTCCTGGGCTCCAACACTGCCAGTTGCGGCTCAGAAGTGCAGGCTGCACAGTCAAAACATACGACCCAGTGTTATTGGGTTTCAGTAACGTCAGCTGATCCCCAGCTGTGTAGCCGGCAATGTGTCCTGCGACCGCCACGCTGGCACAACAACCTAAATGTAAGGGAACCTGTCCCCCCTTCCTGGCGTTTGTTACTGAAAGAGCCACCTTGTGCATCAGTAATGCTGCACAAGGAAAAGATAGCTCGTTTAGTTTAGCTCCTTGCACACGCAGAACTTAACACTTATAAAATGTGTTCACTGATACCGTTATACCGTCCCGGAGCTGGGACTTTCCTTCGTAATGTGACGCAGCACAGCCGTCATTCCTACCCCCTTGGTGCCGTGCGCTGCCTCCTCAGCGTTGTTTTAAGCTGTCACGGACCCTGCGCTAGATCCTGCCTCGCAGTGTCTTCTGATTGAATCACACTGCGAGCCTGGAATCCATGGGCATGCGCAGTGCATATCTTCCCCTCGGGCTCTCGCTCATCTCCCTCCGCCTTCTTCAGACTGTGCGCCGTCAGCTGATCCCTAATAGCATGCCACGGCTGTGACGCCGCACAGTCTGAAGAAGAGGGAAGGAGGGGAGTGAGAGGCGAGGATATGCACAGTGCATGCCCAATGATCCAAGGCCCGCAGTGGGATTACATTAGACGACACTGCGAGGTGGGATCTGGGGCAGCATGGACGCACAGGCACTGACAGCCTGACACCAAATTATGTCAGAAGACAGGCAGCGCAAATTGGGCATGGCCAAGGGATAATAGAACAGCACAGGGTCCGTGACAGCTTAAAATAATGCTGAGGAGGCAGCGCACGGCACCAAGGGGGTAGGAATGACAGCTGTGCTGCGTCCCATTACGAAGGAAAGTCGCACCTCCAGGATGGTTTTACGGTATAAGGGGACACATTTTTAGTGTTTACTTCTGTGTTTGCAAGGAGCATAATTAAAAGAGCAACCTTTTCCTTTTGCATCCTTAGTGCTGCACAAGATGGCTCTTTCAGCTACAAAAGTCTTGCTCCAATCAGGCTTCGGCCTACACTCTGTTCCTCTGCTACTCGTGCTGTCTCTGGGCTCTAACACTGCCAGTTGGTGCCTGGAAGTGCTGTCCACACAGTCAACAGTCGCTCCTCTGTTATTGGGGTTCAGTAACGTCAGCTGATCCCCAGCTGTGTGTGCGGCAATACCTCCAATCTGCTCCTCCTGCTGTCCCTGGGCTCTAACACCGCCAGTTGGTGCCTGGAAGTGCTGTCCGCACAGTCAACAGTCGCTCCTCTGTTATTGGGGTTCAGTAACGTCAGCTGATCCCCAGCTGTGTGTGCGGCAATACCTCCAATCTGCTCCTCCTGCTGTCCCTGGGCTCTAACACCGCCAGTTGGTGCCTGGAAGTGCTGTCTGTACAGTCAACAGTCGCTCCTCTGTTATTGGGGTTCAGTAACGTCAGCTGATCCCCAGCTGTGTATCCGGCAACGTGTCATGCGACCGCCACGCTGGCACAACTAAAATGTAAGGGGACCTGTCCCCCCCTCTAGGTGTTTGTTACTGAAAGAGCCACCTTGTGCAGCACTAATACTGCACAAGGAAAAGGTCGCTCTTTAAATTATGCTCCTTGGAAACGCTGAACTACACACTCATGTAATGTGTCGCCTCACACCGTCAAACCGTCCCGGAGGTGGGACTTTCCTTTGTAATGTGACACAGCACAGCCATCATTCCTACCCCCTTGGCTCCGTGCGCCGCCTCCTTAGCGTTGTTTGATTCTGTCACGGACCCTGCGCTGTTATGTTATCCCTTGGCCATGCACAGTTTGCGCTGCCCGTCCTCTGACATCATTTGTTGTCGTCCTGGCTGCGCCTGTGCGTCCATGCTGCCCGAAATCCCACCTCGAAGTATCGTCTAATGTGATCCCACAGTGGGCCTGGTATCCATGGCCATGCGCAGTGCATATACTAGCCTCTCACTCCCCTTCTTCCCGCTTCTTCAGACTAGGCGGCGTCAGCTGATCCCTAATAGCATGCCACGGCCGTGACGCCGCACAGTCTGAAGAAGCAGGAAGGAGGGGAGTGAGAGGCGATGATATGCACTGCGCATGCCCATGGATCCCAGGCCCGCAGTGGGATTATATTAGATGACACTGCGAGGTTGGATCTCGGGCAGCTTGGACATACAGGCACTGCCAGCCTGACACCTAAATGATGTCAGAAGACGGGCACTGCTAACTGTGCATGGCCAAGGGATAACATTACAGCGCGGGCTCCATGACAGAATCAAACAACGTTGAGGAGGTAGCGCACGGCACCAAGGGGGTTGGAATAACGGCTGTGCTGTGTCACATTACAAAGGAAAGTCCCACCTCCGGGACGGTTTAACGGTGTGAGGGGACACATTATATGAGTGTGTACTTCAGTGTTTTCAAGGAGCATAATTTTAAGAGCCACCATTTTCCATGTGCAGTATTACTGCTGTACGAGATGGCTCTTTCAGCAACAAATGCCTGGGGGTGGGTTAAAGGTTCCCTTTCAACTTGCTCCACTGCAGGCTTCGGCTTACACTCTGCTCCTACTGCAGACCCTGGGCTCTAACACCGCCAGTTGTTGCCCGGAAGTGCTAGCTGCACAGAGAAAAACACCCGCCAATGTGTCAGTGGGGTTCAGCAAAGCCAGCTGTTCCTCTGCTGTGTAGCCGGCAACGTGTCCAGCACAAGCCATGCTTGCACAATAACAGACATTTTCCTGCCTCCAGTGCAGGCTTCGGCCTACACTTTGATCCTCTTTGATTCCCTGGGTTTCAACACTGTCAGTTGTCACCTGGAAGTGTTGTCTACACAGAAAAAACACTCGCTGATGTGTCAGTGGGGTTCCGCAAACGCCAGCTGTTCCCCTGCTGTGTAGCCGGCAACGTGTCCTGCAAACGCCATGCAGACACAACAGACCTAAATCAGGCTTCGGCCTACACTCTGCTCCTCTCCTCCTCCTGCTGACCCTGGGCTCTAATACTGCCAGTTGTTGCCCGGAAGTGCTAGCTGCACAGAGAAAAACACCCGCCAATGTGTCAGTGGGGTTCAGCACCGCCAGCTGTTCCCCTGCTGTGTAGCAGGCAACGTGACCTGCAAACGCCATGCAGGCACCTGAACTGAAATTAAAGGGAACCTGCCCCCCCAGGTGTTTCTATGTATAACAGCCACCTTGTACAGCAGTAATGCTGCATTTGTACAAGGTGGCTGACTGTTTTTCCTTGCCCACGTGGAATTTAACCCGTACAAAATGTGTCTCATTACAGACCATTACATTGTCCCTGAGGTGTGAACTTCCTTTTTAATGACACGCAACACCACCCTTGGTAGCGCTGCCCGTCTTCTGACATCAATGGTTGGCTGGCTGTGCCTGTGCGTCCGCCATGCCCGACACAATGCCCCTCGTTGTCTGATCTATTTTGACTGCGAGGGTGTGATTGATGGGCATGTGCAGTGCATATGTTCGCCTGTCTTCACTCATCTCCTTCCGCCTTCTTCAGACTGTGCGGCCTCATGGCCGCGGCATGCGATAAGGGATCAGCTGAGGCCGCCCAGTCTGAAGCAGGTGTAAGGACATGAGTGAGCGGCAAACATATTTACTGCGCAAGGCCATGAATCCTAGCCCTGCAGTGTGACTTTATGAAAAGACACTGCGGGTCTGGGATTCCTGGCCATCGATAACCGCACCGGCCAACATGAAATGAGGTGAGAAGACAGGCAGCGCTCACAGCGCATGGCCAAGGGATAACAAGAGCGCAGACTCCTGTACAGCAAATAACAGCGCTCAGGAGGCTGCGCCCAGCACCAAGGCGTTGTTATTGGACACCTGTGCTGCGTCTCCTTAAAAATGCAAGTCAATCACGCCTCCAATACAGTTTGACTGTATAATGGGCAAAATTGTGTACGTGCTTCATTCAGCGTGTGCAAGTAGAAAAATTTATAGAGCAACCTCTGACTTGGGCAGCATTAATGCTGCACAAGGTGTGGTTCTTGTACTCTGCAACACCTGAGGGGGGGTTAAAGGTTACCTTTGAAATTGGTTCTACTAGGCTTAGGCCTACAATCTGCTGATCCTGCAGACCCTGGGCTCTAACAACGCCAGTTGGGGCCCAGAAGTGCTGGCTGCACAGAGATAAACACCCGCCATTGTGTCAGTGGGGTTCAGCAATGCCAGCTGTTCCCCTGCTGTGTAGCCGGCAACGTGTCCAGCACAAGCCACGCTGGCACAACAGAACAAAAACTGCCACCAGTGCAGGCTTCGGCCTACACTCTGCTCCTCTCCTCCTCCTGCTGACCCTGGGCTCTAACAACGCCAGTTTTAGCCCGGAAGTGCTAGCTGCATAGAGAAAAACACCCGCCAATGTGTCAGTGGGGTTCAGCACCGCCAGCTGTTCCCCTGCTGTGTAGCCGGCAACGTGACCTGCAAACGCCATGCAGGCACCTGAACTGAAATTAAAGTTAACCTGCCCCCCCCCGGTGTTTCTATGTATAACAGCCACCTTGTACAGCAGTAATGCTGCATTTGTACAAGGTGGCTGACTTTTTTTCCTTGCCCACGTGGAATTTAACCCGTACAAAATGTGTCTCATTACAGACCATTACATTGTCCCTGAGGTGTGACTTTCCTTTTTAATGACACGCAGCACCACCCTTGGTAGCGCTGCCCGTCTTCTGACATCATTGGTTGGCTGGCTGTGCCTGTGCGTCCGCCATGCCCAACACAAAGCCCCTCGTTGTCTCATCTATTTTGACTGCGAGGGTGTGATTGATGGGCATGTGCAGTGCATATGTTCGCCTGTCTTCACTCATCTCCTTCCGCCTTCTTCAGACTGTGCGGCCTCATCGCCGCGGCATGCGATAAGGGATCAGCTGAGGCCGCCCAGTCTGAAGCAGGTGTAAGGACATGTGTGAGTGGCGAACATATTTACTGCACAAGGCCATGAATCCCAGCCCCACAGTGTGAATTTTTGAAAACACACTGGGGGTCTGGGATTCATGGCCATCGATAACCGCACCGGCCAACATGAAATGAGGTGAGAAGACAGGCAGCGCTCACAGCGCATGGCAAAGGGATAACAAGAGCGCAGACTCCTGTACAGCAAATAATGCTCAGGAGGCTGCGCCCAGCACCAAGGTGTTGTTATTGGACACCTGTGCTGCGTCTCCTTAAAAAGACAAGTCACGCCTCCAATACAATTTTACTGTACAATGGGCAAAAGTTGTGTACATCTTTCATTCTGCGTGTGCAATGAGCAAAATTTAAAGAGCAACCTTTCACTTGTGGAGCATTACTGCTGCACAAGGTGTGGCTCTTCTACATTGTAAAAACTTGAGGGTGGGTTAAAGGTTACCTTTGAAATTGGTTCAATTAGGCTTCGGCCTACACTCTGCTCCTTTCCTCCTCCTGCTGACCCTGGGCTCTAATACCGCCAGTTTTTGCCCGGAAGTGCTAGCTGCACAGAGAAAAACACCAGCCAATGTGTCAGTGGGGTTCAGCAACGCCAGCTGTTCCCCTGCTGTGTAGTCGGCAACGTGTCCAGCACAAGCCACGCTGGCACAACAGACCTAAAGCTGCCAACAGTGCAGGCTTCGGCCTACACTCTGCTCCTCTCCTCCTCCTGCTGACCCTGGGCTTTAACACCGCCAGTTTTTGCCCGGACGTGCTAGCTGCACAGAGAAAAACACCAGCCAATGTGTCAGTGGGGTTCAGCAACGCCAGCTGTTCCTCTGCTGTGTAGTCGGCAACGTGTCCAGCACAAGCCACACTGGCACAACAGACCTAAAGCTGCCACCAGTGCAGGCTTCGGCCTACACTCTGCTCCTCTCCTCCTCCTGCTGACCCTGGGCTCTAACACCGCCAGTTTTTGCCCGGACGTGCTAGCTGCACAGAGAAAAACACCAGCCAATGTGTCAGTGGGGTTCAGTGTTGTGAATTCTGTTGTCGGGCTCCCTCCTGTGGTCATGAATGATACTTCAGCTGGTTCTGTCCATGGACTTCCTCTGGTGGGTGTTTCTGAGTTTCCTTTCACAGGTGACGAGGTTTATTCATTAGCTGGCTGCTCTATTTAACTCCACTTAGATCTTTGCTCCATGCCACCTGTCAATGTTCCAGTATTGGTCTAGTTCTCTCCTGGATCGTTCTTGTGACCTGTCTTCCCAGCAGAAGCTAAGTTGCTGCTTGTATTTCTTTGGTTTGCTATTTTTCTGTCCAGCTTGCTATTTTTATTGTTGTCTTGCTTGCTGAAAGCTCTGGGACGCAGAGGGAGCGCCTCCGCACCGTGAGTCGGTGCGGAGGGTCTTTTTGCGCCCTCTGCGTGGTCTTTTTGTAGGTTTTTGTGCTGACCACAAAGCAACCTTTCCTATCCTCGGTCTGTTCAGTAAGTCGGGCCTCACTTTGCTAAATCTATTTCATCTCTGTGTTTGTATTTTCATCTTTACTCACAGTCATTATATGTGGGGGGCTGCCTTTTCCTTTGGGGAATTTCTCTGAGGCAAGGTAGGCTTTATTTTTCTATCTTAAGGGCTAGCTAGTTCCTTAGGCTGTGCCGAGTTGCATAGGGAGCGTTAGGAGCAATCCACGGCTATTTCTAGTGTGTTTTGATAGGATTAGGGATTGCAGTCAGCAGAGTTCCCACGTCCCAGAGCTCGTCCTTTATTATCAGTAACTATCAAGTCATTCCGTGTGCTCTTAACCACCAGGTCCATTATTGTCCTGACCACCAGGTCATAACAGTACAGGTGGCCCAAAGTACTAATGCATCTCAATAGAGGGATAAGAGAAGTTCTGAGACCATTTTTTTTTCTTTGCAGTGTGTTTTGTCTCTCTTTTCCCTTTTACCTCTGGGTGGTTCATGACACAGGTGTAAACATGGACATTCAAGGTCTGTCCTCTTGGATGGATAATCTCACTACAAGGGTACAAAACATTCAAGATTTTGTGGTTCAGAATCCGATGTCAGAGCCTAGGATTCCAATTCCTGATTTGTTTTTTGGTGATAGATCTAAGTTCTTGAATTTCAAAGATAATTGTAAATTGTTTCTTGCCTTGAAACATCGCTCCTCAGGTGACCCTGTTCAACAAGTAAAGATCATTATTTCTTTGTTACGTGGTGACCCTCAAGGCTGGGCATTTTCCCTTGCGCCAGGAGATCCGGCATTGCGTGATGTTGATGCGTTTTTCCTGGCGCTTGGATTGCTTTATGACGAACGTAATTCAGTGGATCAGGCAGAGAAAATCTTGCTGGCTTTGTGTCAGGGTCAGGATGAAGTGGAGATATATTGTCAGAAGTTTAGAAAGTGGACTGTGCTCATTGCTGGGCTAGCTAGTTCCTTAGGCTGTGCCGAGTTGCATAGGGAGCGTTAGGAGCAATCCACAGCTATTTCTAGTGTGTTTTGATAGGATTAGGGATTGCGGTCAGCAGAGTTCCCACGTCCCAGAGCTCGTCCTTCATTATCAGTAACTATCAGGTCATTCCGTGTGCTCTTAACCACCAGGTCCATTATTGTCCTGACCACCAGGTCATAACAGTTCAGCAATGCCAGCTGTTCCCCTGCTGTGTAGCCGGCAACGCCAAGCAGGCACCTGAACTGAAATTAAAGGGACCCTGCCCCCCACCCCCAGGTGTTTCTATGTATACCAGCCACCTTGTACAGCAGTAATGCTGCATTTGTACAAGGTGGCTGACTTTTTCTCCTTGCCCACGTCGAACTCAACAAACACGTACAAAATGTGTCTCATTAGAGACCATTATAGTGTCCCTGAGGTGTGACTTTCCTTTTTAATGACACGCAGCACCCCCATTGGTAACGCTGGCCGTCTTCTAACATCGTTGGTTGGCTGCCTGTGAATGTGCGTCCGCCCTGCCCGACACAACGCCCCTCGCTGTCTTACATATTTTGACTGCGAGGGTGTGATTGATGGGCACGAGCAGTGCATATCTTCGCCTGTCTTCACTCTCCTCCTTCCGCCTTCTTCAGACTGTGCGGCCTCATGGCCGTGGCATGCGATAAGGGATCAGCTGAGGCCGCCCAGTCTGATGCAGGTGTAAGGACATGTGTGAGCGGTGAACATATTTACTGCACAAGGCCACGAATCCCAGCCCCGCACTGTGACTTTATGAAAAGACACTGTGGGTCTGGGATTCATGGCCATCGTTAACCGCACTGGCCAACATGAAATGAGGTCATAAGACGGGCAGCGCTCACAGCGCATGGCCAAGGGCTAACAAGAGCGCAGACTCCTGTACAGCAAATAACAACGCTCAGGAGGCTGCGCCCAGCACCAAGGCGTTGTTTTTGGACACCTGTGCTGCGTCTCCTTAAAAAGACAAGTCACGCCTCCAATACAGTTTTACTGTACAATGGGCAAAATTGTGTATGTCTTTCATTCAGCGTGTGCAATGAGCAAAACTTTAAGAGCAACCATTCACTTGTGAAGCATTACTGCTGCACAAGGTGTGGCTCTTCTACATTGTAACACCTGAGGGTGGGCTAAAGGTTACCTTTGAAATTGGTTCAATTAGGCTTCGGCCTACACTCTGCTCCTCTCCTCCTCCTGCTGACCCTGGGCTCTAACACCGCCAGTTTTTGCCCGGAAGTGCTAGCTGCACAGAGAAAAACACCAGCCAATGTGTCAGTGGGGTTCAGCAACGCCAGCTGTTCCCCTGCTGTGTAGTCGGCAACGTGTCCAGCACAAGCCACACTGGCACAACAGCCCTAAAGCTGCCACCAGTGCAGGCTTCGGCCTACACTCTGCTCCTCTCCTCCTCCTGCTGACCCTGGGCTCTAGCAATGCCAGTTTTTGCCCGGAAGTGCTAGCTGCACAGAGAAAAACACCAGCCAATGTGTCAGTGGGGTTCAGCACCGCCAGGTGTTCCCTTGCTGTGTCGCCGGCATCGTGTCATGCAAACACCACGCAGGCACCTGAACTGAAATTAAAGGGATCCTGCCCCCCCCCCAGGTGTTTGGATGTATAACAGCCACCTTGTACAGCAGTAATGCTGCATTTGTACAAGGTGGCTGACTTTTTCTCCTTGCCCACGTCGAACTCAACACGTACAAAATGTGTCTCATTAGAGACCATTACACTGTCCCTGAGGTGTGATTCTCCTTTTTAAATGACACGCAGCACCCCCCTAGGTAACACTGGCCATCTTCTGACATCATTGGTTGGCTGCCTGTGCCTGTGCGTCCGCCCTGCCCAACACAACGCCCCTCGTTGTCTGATATATTTTGACTGCGAGGGTGTGATTGATGGGCACTAGCAGTGCATATCTTCACCTGTCTTCACTCCCCTCCTTCCGCCTTCTTCAGACTGTGCGGCCTCATGGCCACGGAAGGCAATAAGGGATCAGCTGAGGCCGCCCAGTCTGAAGCAGGTGTAAGGACATGTGTGAGCGGCGAAGATATTTACTGCGCAAGGCCACGAATCCCAGCCCCGCACTGTGACTTTATGAAAAGACACTGTGGGTCTGGAATTCATGGCCATCGTTAACCGCACCGGCCAACATGAAATGAGGTCATAAGACGGGCAGCGCTAACAGGGCATGGGCAAGGGCTAACAAGAGCGCAGACACCTGTACAGCAAATAACAACGCTCAAGAGGCTGCGCCCAGCACCAAGGCGTTATTTTTGGACACCTGTGCTGCGTCTCCTTAAAAAGACAAGTCACGCCTCCAATACAGTCTTACTGTATAATGTGCAAAATTGTGTACGTGTTTCATTCAGCGTGTGCAATGAGCAAAATTTAAAGGACAACCTTTCACTTGTGGAGCATTACTGCTGCACAAGGTGTGGCTCTTCTACTTTGTAACACCTGAGGGAGGGTTAAAGGTTACCTTTGAAATTGGTTCTACTAGGCTTCAGCCTACACTCTGCTCCTCCTGCAGACCCTGGGCTCTAACACCGCCAGTTTTTGCCCGGAAGTGCTAGCTGCACAGAGAAAAACACCAGCCAATGTGTCAGTGCGGTTCAGCAACGCCAGCTGTTCCCCGCTGTGTAGCCGGCAACGTGTCCTGCAAACGCAATGCAGACACAAAGCTGCCTCCAGTGCAGGCTTCGGCCTACACTATTCTCCCCCTGCTTACCCTTTGCTCCAACACCGCTAGTTGGGGCTCTAGGAAGACAATCTTGAATAGGCAACGCATCCGTGTTCCAGCACCGCCAGCTGGTTCTCGGCAGTGTTTTTGTCACGGGTACTCCCTCGTGCCCAGCCTGGTTCCAGCACCGTCAGCTGTTTCCGGGTAGTGTCAAGCTCACTGAGGCGCCTATGTGTTGCCCCGTCGTGTTGCAGTCGGGTTAGCCAACTCCATGGTGCCTCCAGTTTAGGAGCTTCCTATGTGGGCTGCGTGAATTGGCAGTCAAGGCTGGTTCTGTAGTGCCAGTAGGCCAAGCTCCCCCTGTAGGACTGTTGGTGTTCGGTAACTGCGGCTGCCTCGCTGCCTAGCTGTTCTCTCCTCTCCTGTGGACCTTCTGGTCCACATCCTGGTTCCAGCACCGTCAGCTGGTTCTGGGCAGAGCCTTTGGCTTAGGTGCCTCCTTCTGGGTATCCGAGTTCCGCCAACGCCAGGCGGTCCTTGGTAGTGCTTTTAAGCGCGGGCACCTACAGCTTAGTAACCGTGTTCCAGCACCGTCAGCTGGTCCTCGGTGCCATTGGCTCTTACACACTTGGGCAACGCATCCGTGTTCCAGCACCATCAGCTGGTTCTCGGCAGTGTTTTTGTCACGGGTACTGCCTCGTGCCCAGCCTGGTTCCAGCACCGTCAGCTGTTTCCGGGTAGTGTCAAGCTCACTGAGACGCCTATGCGTTGCTCCGTCGTGTTGCGGTCGGGTTAGCCAACTCCAGGGTGCCTCCAGTTTAGGAGCTTCCTATGTGGGCTGCGTGAATTGGCAGTCAAGGCTGGTTCTGTAGTGCCAGTAGGCCAAGCTCCCCCTGTAGGACTGTTGGGGTTCGGTAACTGCGGCTGCCTCGCGGCCTAGCTGTTCTCTCCTCTCCTGTGGACCTTCTGGTCCACATCCTGGTTCCAGCACCGTCAGCTGGTTCCGGGCAGAGCCTTTGGCTTAGGTGCCTCCTTCTGGGTATCCGAGTTCCGCCAACGCCAGGCGGTCCTTGGTAGTGCTTTTAAGCGCGGGCACCTACAGCTTAGTAACCGTGTTCCAGCACCGTCAGCTGGTCCTCGGTGCCGTTGGCTCTTACACACTTGGGCAACGCATCCGTGTTCCAGCACCGTCAGCTGGTTCTCGGCAGTGTTTTTGTCACGGGTACTCCCTCGTGCCCAGCCTTGTACCAGCACCGTCAGCTGTTTCCGGGTAGTGTCAAGCTCACTGAGACGCCTATGCGTTGCCTCGTCGTGTTGCGGTCGGGTTAGCCAACTCCAGGGTGCCTCCAGTTTACGAGCTTCCTATGTGGGCTGCGTGAATTGGCAGTCAAGGCTGGTTCTGTAGTGCCAGTAGGTCAAGCTCCCCCTGTAGGACTGTTGGGGTTCGGTAACTGCGGCTGCCTCGCGACCTAGCTGTTCTCTCCTCTCCTGTGTACCTTCTGGTCCACATCCTGGTTCCAGCACCGTCAGCTGGTTCCGGGCAGAGCCTTTGGCTTAGGTGCCTCCTTCTGGGTATCCGAGTTCCGCCAACGCCAGGCGGTCCTTGGTAGTGCTTTTAAGCGCGGGTACCTGCAGCTTAGTAACCGTGTTCCAGCACCGTCAGCTGGTCCTCGGTGCCATTGGCTCTTACACACTTGGGCAACGCATCCGTGTTCCAGCACCGTCAGCTGGTTCTCGGCAGTGGTTTTGTCACGGGTACTCCCTCGTGCCCAGCCTGGTTCCAGCACCGTCTGCTGTTTCCGGGTAGTGTCAAGCTCACTGAGACGCCTATGCATTGCCCCATCATGTTGCGGTCGGGTTAGCCAACTCCAGTGTGCCTCCAGTTTAGGAGCTTCCTATGTGGGCTGCGTGAATTGGCAGTCAAGGCTGGTTCTGTAGTGCCAGTAAGCCAAGCTCCCCCTGTAGGACTGTTGGTGTTCGGTAACTGCGGCTGCCTCGCTGCCTAGCTGTTCTCTCCTCTCCTGTGGACTTTCTGGTCCACATCCTGGTTCCAGCACCGTCAGCTGGTTACGGGCAGAGCCTTTGGCTTAGGTGCCTCCTTCTGGGTATCCGAGTTCCGCCAACGCCAGGCGGTCCTTGGTGGTGCTTTTAAGCGCGAGTACCTACAGCTTAGTAACCGTGTTCCAGCACCGTCAGCTGGCCCTTGGTGCCATTGGCTCTTACACACTTGGGCAACGCATCCGTGTTCCAGCACCGTCAGCTGGTTCTCGGCAGTGTTTTTGTCACGGGTACTCCCTGGTGCCCAGCCTGGTTCCAGCACCGTCAGCTGTTTCCGGGTAGTGTCAAGCTCACTGAGACGCCTATGCGTTGCCCCGTCGTGTTGCGGTCGGGTTAGCCAACTCCAGGGTGCCTCCAGTTTAGGAGCTTCCTATGTGGGCTGCGGGAATTGGCAATCAAGGCTGGTTCTGTAGTGCCAGTAGGCCAAGCTCCCCCTGTAGGACTGTTGGGGTTCGGTAACTGCGGCTGCCTCGCGGCCTAGCTGTTCTCTCTTCTCCTGTGGACCTTCTGGTCCACATCCTGGTTCCAGCACCATCAGCTGGTTCTCGGCAGTGTCTTTTGCTCTTGTACCTTCTGCTCCCCATCCTGGTTCCAGTACCGTCAGCTGGTTCCGGGCAGAGCTGTCATGATCCCAATGGCAGGGGATCACAAAAGCACAAGCACAAAAACAAAACAAGCTCTAGGGTGATGGAACCTGAGCTGACCGCGATCCTGAACCTAAACACACAACTAGCAGTAGCCGGGGAACGTGCCTACGATGATTCCTAGACGTCTCGCGCCAGCCGAAGGATTAACTTCCCCTATCAGAAGAAACACAGACCTCACTTGCCTCCAGAGAAACACCCCACAGAAATAGCAGCCCCCCACATGTAATAACGGTGAAATGAGAGGAAAGCACATACGTAGTTATGAAAATAGAATCAGCAAAAATGAGGCCCGCTAAAGCTAGATAGCAGAGGATACAAAAGTGAACTGCGCGGTCAGCGAAAAACCCTTCAAAAAACCATCCTGAAATTACTAGAACTCATGTGCCAACTCATGGAACATGAGGAGTAATTTCAGCCCACTAGAGCAACCAGCAGCAAGGAATCACATATCTGCAAGCTGGACTAAGACAAAAATTAAGCAAAACGTGGAACAGGAAAATCAAAACTTAGCTTGTCCTGAAGATAACAGACGCAGGGAGCAGAGGAAAAAAGACACGCTGATTACATTGATAGCCGGCGATGAAATGACAAAACAGCCAGGTTAAATAGGAAACTCCCATAACCTGATGGAACAGGTGGACACCAGAGACCGCAGAGAACACAAGTCACCCAGTACCATCAGTAACCACCAGAAGGAGCCCAAAAACAGAACTCACAACAGTACCCCCCCTTGAGGAGGGGTCACCGAACCCTCACGAGAACCACCAGGGCGACCAGGATGAGCCCTATGAAAAGCACGGACCAAATCGGCAGCATGAAGATCAGAGGCAATCACCCAAGAATTATCCTCCTGACCATAACCCTTCCACTTGACCAAATACTGGAGTTTCCGTCTGGAAACACGAGAATCCAAGATCTTCTCCACAACATACTCCAATTCACCCTCCACCAGCACCGGAGCAGGAGGCTCAAGCGAAGGAACAACAGGCACCTCATACTTCCGCAACAACGACCGATGGAACACATTATGAATAGCAAACGATGCCGGAAGATCCAAACGAAACGACACAGGGTTAAGAATTTCCAAGATCCTATAGGGACCGATGAACCGAGGCTTGAACTTAGGAGAAGAGACCTTCATAGGAACAAAACGAGAAGACAACCACACCAAGTCCCCAACAAGAAGTCGAGGACCCACGCGGCGACGGCGATTAGCAAACCGCTGAGCCCTCTCCTGGGACAACCTCAAATTGTCCTCCACATGACTCCAAATCCGATGCAACCTATCCACCACCATGTCCACTCCAGGACAATCAGAAGGCTCCACCTGACCAGAGGAAAAACGAGGATGAAACCCCGAATTACAAAAGAAAGGAGAAACCAAGGTAGCAGAACTAGCCCGATTATTAAGGGCAAACTCGGCAAGCGGCAAAAAGGAAACCCAGTCATCTTGATCAGCAGAAACAAAACACCTTAAATAAGTTTCTAAAGTCTGATTAGTTCGTTCCATCTGGCCATTCGTCTGGGGATGGAATGCAGACGAAAAGGACAAATCAATGCCCATCTTAGCAGAGAACGTCCGCCAAAATCTAGACACAAACTGGGATCCCCTGTCAGAAACGATGTTCTCCGGAATGCCATGCAAACGTACCACGTTTTGAAAAAACAGAGGGACCAACTCAGAGGAGGAAGGTAACTTAGGCAAGGGTACCAGATGAACCATCTTAGAAAAGCGGTCACACACAACCCATATGACGGACATTTTTTGAGAGACAGGGAGATCCGAAATAAAGTCCATGGAAATGTGCGTCCAAGGCCTCTTCGGGATAGGCAAAGGTGACAACAATCCACTGGCCCGAGAACAGCAAGGCTTAGCCCGAGCGCAAACTCCAGAAGACTGCACGAAAGAACGCACATCCCTCGACAAGGAAGGCCACCAAAAAGACCTGGCCACCAAGTCTCTAGTACCAAATATTCCAGGATGACCTGCCAACACAGAAGAATGGACCTCGGAGATGACTCTACTGGTCCAATTATCCGGAACAAACAGTCTTTCTGGCGGACAACGATCAGGTTTATCCGCCTGAAACTCCTGCAAAGCACGTCGCAAGTCTGGGGAGACAGCCGACAAAATCACCCCATCCCTAAGGATACCAGTGGGCTCAGAATTTCCAGGGGAGTCAGGCACAAAACTCCTAGAAAGAGCATCCGCCTTCACATTCTTTGAACCTGGCAGGTATGAAACCACAAAATTGAAACGGGAGAAAAACAGTGACCAACGAGCCTGTCTAGGATTCAGACGCTTGGCAGACTCAAGGTACATCAGATTTTTGTGATCAGTCAAGACCACCACACGATGTCTAGCACCCTCAAGCCAATGACGCCACTCCTCAAATGCCCACTTCATGGCCAAAAGCTCCCGATTACCAACATCATAATTCTGTTCAGCGGGCGAAAATTTTCTAGAAAAGAATGCACATGGCTTCATCACTGAGCCATCGGAGCTTCTCTGTGACAAAACCGCCCCCGCTCCGATCTCGGAAGCATCAACCTCAACCTGAAAAGGAAGCGACGTATCTGGCTGACGCAACACAGGAGCAGAAGAAAACCGGCGCTTAAGTTCCTGAAAGGCCTCCACAGCCGCAGGAGACCAATCAGTAACATCAGCACCCTTTTTAGTCAAATCCGTCAAAGGCTTAACAACACTAGAAAAATTAGTTATGAAGCGACGATAAAAATTAGCAAAGCCTAAGAACTTCTGTAGACTCTTAAGAGATGTAGGCTGCGTCCAGTCACAAATAGCCTGAACCTTGACGGGATCCATCTCAATAGTAGAAGGGGAAAAAATATACCCCAAAAAAGACATCTTCTGGACTCCAAAGAGACATTTAGAACCTTTTACAAACAAAGAATTGGCCCGCAGGACCTGAAACACCTTCCTGACCTGCTGAACATGAGACTCCCAGTCATCAGAAAAAACCAAAACATCATCCAAATACACTTTAATAAATTTATCCAGATATTCACGGAAAATATCGTGCATAAAAGACTGGAAGACAGAAGGAGCATTAGAAAGTCCAAAAGGCATCACCAAATACTCGAAATGGCCCTCAGGCGTATTAAATGCGGTTTTCCACTCATCACCCTGCCTTATCCGCACAAGATTATACGCACCCCGAAGATCAATCTTAGTGAACCATTTAGCCCCCTTAATGCGAGCGAACAAATCAGTCAACAAAGGCAAAGGATACTGATATTTGACTGTAATCTTTATCAAAAGACGATAATCTATGCAAGGCCTCAAGGAACCATCTTTTTTGGCCACAAAAAAAAAGCCTGCTCCCAAAGGGGACGAAGATGGACGGATATGTCCCTTTTCCAAGGACTCCTTAACATAATTCCGCATAGCAGTATGCTCTGGCACTGACAGATTGAACAAACGACCCTTAGGGAATTTACTACCAGGAATCAAATCTATAGCACAATCGCAATCCCTGTGAGGAGGAAGCGAACTGAGCTTAGGCTCCTCAAAAACCTCCCGATAATCAGACAGAAATACCGGAACCTCAGAAGGAATAGATGAAGCGATAGAAATTCGGAGATGCATCATCATGAACCCCCTGACATCCCCAGCTTAACACAGACATTGTTTTCCAGTCCAGGACTGGGTTATGAGTTTGTAACCATGGCAGACCAAGCACTAAGACATCATGTAAATTATACAGTACCAGGAAGCGAATCACCTCCTGATGAACGGGAGTCATACGCATGGTCACTTGTGTCCAGTACTGAGGTTTATTCATAGCCAAAGGTGTAGAGTCAATTCCTTTCAAAGGAATAGGAACTTCCAGAGGTTCCAGACTAAACCCACAGCGATTGGCAAATGACCAATCCATAAGACTCAGGGCAGCGCCTGAATCCACATAGGCATCGACGGAAATGGATGATAATGAACAAATCAGCGTCACAGACAGAATGAACTTAGACTGTAAAGTACCAATGGCAACAGACTTATCAACCTTTTTTGTGCGTTTAGAGCATGCTGATATAACATGAGCTGAATCACCACAATAAAAACACAATCCATTTTTCCGCCTATAATTTTGCCGTTCACTTCTGGACTGAATTCTATCACATTGCATTATCTCAGGTGCCTGTTCAGAAGACACCGCCAAATGGTGCACAGGTTTACGCTCCCGTAAACGCCGATCAATCTGAATAGCCATAGTCATGGACTCATTCAGACCTGTAGGCGCCGGGAACCCCGCCATAACATCTTTAATGGCCTCAGAAAGGCCATCTCTGAATTTTGCAGCCAGAGCGCACTCATTCCACTGAGTAAGCACCGACCATTTCCGAAATTTCTGACAATATATTTCTGCTTCATCTTGCCCCTGAGAGAGAGCCAATAAAGCTTTTTCAGCCTGAATCTCTAGGTTAGGTTCCTCATAGAGCAAACCCAATGCCAGAAAAAATGCATCCACATTGAGCAACGCAGGATCCCCTGGTGCCAATGCAAATGCTCAATTCTGAGGGTCACCCCGCAGGAAAGATATAACAATCTTGACCTGCTGAGCAGGGTCTCCAGAGGAGCGAGATTTCAAGGAAAGAAACAACTTGCAATTGTTCCTAAAATTCAGAAAACTAGATCTATCTCCAGAAAAAAACTCTGGGATAGGAATTCTAGGTTCAGACGTAGGCGTATGTACAACAAAATCTTGTATATTTTGAACCTTAGCAGCAAGATTATTCAGGCTGGAAGCCAAACTCTGGACGTCCATAATAAACAGCTGAGGTCAGAGCCATTCAAGGATTAAGAGGAGGAAAAAAAAAAACAGCCAAGCTGCAATTAAGGCTAGGCAGCAAACACTGAGGAGGGGGAAAAAAAAAAAAAAACTTCCTCAGACTACTTTTCCTCCTACTTCAGCCAAAACGATGACCAATTTTTTTTTTTAGGCCGGCTATACTGTCATGATCCCAATGGCAGGGGATCACAAAAGGACAAGCACAAAAACAAAACAAGCTCTAGGGTGATGGAACCTGAGCTGACCGCGATCCTGAACCTAAACACACAACTAGCAGTAGCCGGGGAACGTGCCTACGATGATTCCTAGACGTCTCGCGCCAGCCGAAGGATTAACTTCCCCTATCAGAAGAAACACAGACCTCACTTGCCTCCAGAGAAACACCCCACAGAAATAGCAGCCCCCCACATGTAATAACGGTGAAATGAGAGGAAAGCACATACGTAGTTATGAAAATAGAATCAGCAAAAATGAGGCCCGCTAAAGCTAGATAGCAGAGGATACAAAAGTGAACTGCGCGGTCAGCGAAAAACCCTTCAAAAAACCATCCTGAAATTACTAGAACTCATGTGCCAACTCATGGAACATGAGGAGTAATTTCAGCCCACTAGAGCAACCAGCAGCAAGGAATCACATATCTGCAAGCTGGACTAAGACAAAAATTAAGCAAAACGTGGAACAGGAAAATCAAAACTTAGCTTGTCCTGAAGATAACAGACGCAGAGAGCAGAGGAAAAAAGACACGCTGATTACATTGATAGCCGGCGAGGAAATTACAAAAAACCAGGTTAAATAGGAAACTCCCATAACCTGATGGAACAGGTGGACACCAGAGACCACAGAGAACACAAGTCACCTAGTACCATCAGTAACCACCAGAGGGAGCCCAAAAACAGAATTCACAACACAGAGCCTTTGGCTTAGGTGCCTCCTTCTGGGTATCCAAGTTCCACCAACGTCAGGTGGTCCTTGGTAGTGCTTTCAGGCACGGGTACCTCCTGCTTAGTAACCGGGTTCCAGTAACGTCAGCTGGTCCTCGGTAGTTCCATTGGCTCTTGGACCTTCGGCTACCCATCTGGGTTCCAGTACCGTCAGCTGGTTCTCGGCAGTGTCTTTTGCTCTTGTACCTTCTGCTCCCCATCCTGGTTCCAGTAACGTCAGCTGGTTCCTGGCAGAGCCTTTGGCTTAGGTGCCTCCTTCTGGGTATCCGAGTTTCGCCAACGTCAGGCGGTCCTTGGTAGTGCTTTTTAGCACGGGTACCTCCTACTTAGTAACCGGGTTCCAGTAACGTCAGCTAGTCCTCGGTAGTTCCATAGGCTTTTGAACCTTCGGGTAGCCATCCGAGTTCCAGTTCCATCAGATGGTTCTTGGCATTTTCTCAGCCTTCTTGTACCTTCTGCTGTATTTCCAAGTTGAAGACACTAAAGACGACGACCTGGAAGACCACCCCTAAGATGACGACGACACCAGAGATGACAACCAGTGAGATGACGACCCTGGAGATGACGACCCTGAAGACCACCCCGATGACGACGACGACGGCGGAGACGACGACGGCGGAGACGACGACCCTGGAGACGACGAAATGGAAGACCGAGAAGCAGAAGAACAAGAGGCTGCAGAACAAAGAGCAGAAGAACATTAAGCATAACACTTAATATCAGAGCAAAAGATATTATCTAAATTATATGCAGAAGAAGACTAAGCAGTTTATGGGGGTGAGTCCGTTCCTCCTCGTGGTGCCCCTGGATAAAGCCTGATGCTGCAGGCCAAACTGAACGCGGACAAATGTAACTTTTGTGACAGGCAGAACAGAAGGTGTAATCTTCAAACTTTTATAGATAACAACTACGGGAATGCCTGTCACAAATGAGAATATGATATAGAAGTAGAATAGGAAGAATAATAATAGTTGAATAAAATGAATATGAAGAATGTAATAAAAAAAAAATAGGTAGAAGATGAAGAAGAAGATGAATAAGGTGAAGAAGAAGTTGATGTCAAAGATGCTGATGATGATGAAGATGAAAGTGTGGGAAAAGTAAAAAAAAAGAAGGGGAAGGGCGTGGAATAGTGAAACATCAATATCTGACAAAATAAAAAAAAATTTACATAGTCAATATTTTTGTCACTCCGAACGTCTTTAAAAAAAAAAAATCATGCTGTTCTATTTGATTGGGCTAAACCTCTATGCCTTCGCCACCTCCCCAAATACATCCTGCATTATTCTTAGTTGTTTTCCTTCATGTAGAATGAACCTACAAGGAAAGAAAGGGTTTATTTTAATTCCAATATTTTGGTCCCATTGACTTGTATTGGGATCAGGTATCGGTATCTGCAAAATACGATATTTTTTGAATATCGGCCGATCCAATCCGATATCAATACTTTCCGATATCGGAAGGTATCACTCAACACTATTTGTAAGGCTTCAGTAAGAGCCGAACTCACGACCCCTGGTTTACGAGACCAGCGCTCTAACCTCTGAGCTATGAAGCCATTGAAAAGCAACAATTTCTCAAGCAATGTAGGGATTAGTCTGTTAGAGGTTTGGGTATGCTCAGTACCTCCTAAGGATCATTTACTATGCTACATGGGAGAAATGCAAAGAAACTGTACAAAGATTTTTCTTTAGGTACCAATTTGACATTGACATGGGAAAAATATCAACTTGAAATGCATATGAAAACTTACAACCCATACAAGCAATGATTGTAAGATAAGGCTAGGTAAAAAAAATGTAAAGAGAAGCATGATGATTTATTTATATTTTCAATTGTACCAAATTTAAAAATGATTTCATAAATTTTTTCAGGTCAGTATTATTCTATGTGCAAATGGAGTTTTATGGAACCATTCAAAAAAAGATGAGTTTTTCAAGTGGAAACTTTTTACGAAAGCAAATCTGCTCTAAAGTCTTTGTCTCCACATAGCATTAGATCTCTGGCCATGATTTTCATTTATATTTTCAATTGTGCCAAATTTAAGAATGATATCTGCATTTTTTTGTGTCAGTATTAGGATATATGCAGATGGAGATTTATTGAGGCATTCAAAAAAGAAGACTTTTTAAAGCAAAAACACCCTTTCAATGGGGAGCATTTAAAGGAGTTTTAGCTTTATAAAGTGGCTCCTAAAGCACTTTTTAAGAGTTCTTGAAGTGTTTTTGATGAGTTTTTTTCTAAAGCTTTTTCTTTGCAGCCTTTTGATTTACAGTGTCTACTTTAGAGCAAATTCCATCAGGATCTGCTTCAAAGATGCAATATCCCCTTTTATTTTCACCTGGCATTTTTTAAACCCTGAAGTGGAATAAATCACTCAAAATAGCTATGAGTGTGTGTTCACACTAAGTTCTATTTTTCCTGCATTTTCAGGGCAGAAACTGTGCAAGACTGTGCACACAGAGGTTTTTAGCTGAGTTTTCAGAGCAGAATCTGGGCAGAAACTCCAAATTTTTGATGAGCTATGAGATTTGCAGGTGCATTTGTAGAGTTTCCACTCAGTTTCAACTAGGTGGCTATGTGCACATGACGTCTTTTTTCAGGTGGCTTCCGCCATTGGAATAATTTGAAAACCCTATCAAACATTGCTCAAAAGAATGAACATAAGAAATTCTATGTAAAACTGACTTGCTCTGTCTATGTTGAGGTTTTTGAATGTCTTTTGACCACTTCAGGTTTCTAAAAATGCCAAGCGGTTAACAGAAGTCACATGTCCATTCTTTTAGCGTTTTCCACCAGGAGCATGCTGTGTATTTTACAATACAAATCAGTGGAAAAGCTCAATACATGCTTGGACTGCAACAAGACTTTTTTTGAAAAATGCTACCAGAAAAAAAGACTTCACCGAAACAATGGGAAAACCTTTCAAAAAAGCTGTCTCAAAACTGTCCAGGAAACAACCAAAAAGATGACACAAAAGTCGATTCAGGGAAAGAAATGTCCTAAATTCCTGGAAAAGTCTTCTGCGTGAAAAACTCATCAAGTTGTCCTGAGTTTAAAAGCCGTCATATGCACATACCAGTTCCTGTTCCAAAAATTAATTAAAAAACTGAGTGTGTGCGCAGTCCAACACTTCAAACAAAACTTGTGTTTTTTGAACTCCTAGTGGTGTTTGGAAAAGTGTTACTCAAAAGTTCCTGAAAAAACCTCAGTGTGAATCTTTAGGTTATTTGCAGATGGAATTTTATTTATTAAGGCATTTTAAAACAATGAGTTTTGCAAGCAGAAACCACTTAGGAAAACACCACTTTATTAGGTACTTCTGGGAAGAGTTTTTATGTTCATGATGTGTTTCCTGGGGATTTTTTTCAGAGTTTGCAATGAGATTTTCACTCTTAAGGCCTTTTTTATGCAGATGTTTGATTTGAATGTGCCTAGTTTGGAGTAGTTTTCCTCAGGATCGGCTTCACAGAAGCAACAAGTATTTTTTTTCTTTGCCACAACGTTTTTTTGAAAACCTGAAATGGATGAAAACTCTCCAAGTAATGTAATTATTACGTCTGAACATTTTTTTCTCAGTATAATAAACCTTCACCTTAGCAGGTATTTTTATAAATTATTATTATTATTTATTTATATAGCACCATTGATTCCATGGTGCTGTACATGAGAAGGGGTTACATACAAATTACAGATATCACTTACAGTAAACAAACTAACAATGACGGACTGATACAGAGGGGCGAGGACCCTGCCCTTGCGGGCTTACATTCTACAGGATTATGGGGAAGGAGACAGTAGGTTGGGGGTGGCCGGTGCTTCGGTGTTGGTGAGGCGGTAGCTTCGATAGTGATGAGGCGGCAGCGGTGGCAGTGCAGGCTGTAGGCTTTCCTGAAGAGATGAGTTTTCAGGTTCTGTCTGAAGGATCCGACTGTGGTTGATAGTCGGACGTGTTGGGGCAGAGAGTTCCAGAGGATGGGGGATATTCGGGAGAAGTCTTGGAGGCGAGTGGATGAGGAGTGAATAAGTGTGGAGGAGAGAAGGAGGTCTTGGGAGGACCAGAGATCGCGTGAGGGAAGATATCGGGAGATTAGTTCAGAGATATATGGAGGAGACAGGTTATGGATGGCTTTGTAGGTCAGTATTAGTAATTTGAACTGGATACGCTGAGGGAATGGGAGCCAGTGAAGAGATTTGCAGAGGGGGGAAGCGGAGGAGTAGCGAGGAGAGAGATGGATTAGTCGGGCAGCAGAGTTAAGGATGGACTGGAGAGGGGCAAGGGTGTTAGCAGGGAGGCCACAGAAAAGGAAGTTGCAGTAGTCAAGGCGGGAGATGATGAGGGCGTGCACAAGCATTTTGGTAGAGTGAGGGTTGAGGAAAGGACGGATCCTGGAGATATTTTTGAGCTGGAGGCGACAGGAGGTGGAAAGAGCTTGGATGTGCGGTGTGAAGGACAGGGCAGAGTTGAAGGTTACTCCGAGGCAGCGGACTTCGGGTACAGGGGAAAGCATGATGTCATTGACTGCGATAGATAGGTCAGGTAAGGAAGATTTGTGGGATGGAGGAAAGATGATGAGTTCAGATTTGTCCACATTGAGTTTGAGGAAGCGAGAGGAGAAGAAGGAGGATATGGCTGATAGACACTCTGGGATTCTGGACAGCAGAGCGGTGACATCTGGGCCAGAGAGGTAGATCTGAGTGTCATCAGCATAGAGGTGGTACTGGAATCCATGGGACTTTATGAGTTGTCCCAAGCCAAGTGTATAGATTGAGAAGAGTAGGGGTCCTAGAACAGAGCCTTGGGGGACTCCAACAGAGAGAGGGTGGGATGAGGAGGTAGTGTGGGAGTGGGACACGCTGAATGTGCGGTTGGAAAGGTACGAAGCGATCGAGGATAGTGCGAGGTCTTTGATGCCAAAGGAGGAGAGGATCTGTAGTAGGAGTCAGTGGTCAATTGTGTCGAAGGCAGAGGACAGGTCTAGAAGGAGGAGTACAGAGTATTGTCCAGTAGCTTTGGCAGTAAATAGGTCATTAGTGATTTTGGTCAGGGCAGTCTCAGTTGAGTGATGGGGCGGAAAACAGATTGTAGATTGTCGAACAACAAGTTAGATGAGAGGTGGGAGGAGAGTTCAGCATGGACGTGCTGCTCCAGGAGTTTGGAAGCGAATGGGAGCAGCGATATTGGGCGATAGCTGGACATAGCAGTTGGATCGAGGGTTGGCTTTTTAAGGATAGGCTTGATTGTGGCATGTTTGAACGCAGAGGGGAAGGTGCCAGAAGTTAGTGATAGGTTGAAGAGGTGGGTTAGGGATGGGATAAGTGTGGTGGTGAGGTTGGGGAGGAGGTGGGATGGGATGGGGTCGAGCGCAAAGGTGGTGAGTGTTGTGAATTCTGTGGCAGAGTTCACTCCTGTGGTCACAAGTGGTACTTCGGCTGATTCTCTCTGGGAGCTTCCGTTTGTGGAGGAAAGTGGTACTGCAGCTTCTGAGTTTCCTCCCTCAGGTGATCTGGTGAGGTCATTAGCTGCTTCTCTACTTAACTCCACCTAATGCTTTGATCCATGCTTCCTGTCAATGTTCCAGTGTTGGACTTGTGTTTCTCTGGATCATTCCTGTGGCCTGCTGCTCTGCATAGCTAAGTGCTTCTTGCTATTTGTTGCTATTTTTTCTGTCCAGCTTGTCTATTTGTTTTGCTGGAAGCTCTGGGACGCAAAGGGTGTACCTCCGTGCCGTTAGTTCGGTACGGAGGGTCTTTTTGCCCCCTTTGCGTGGTTTTCTTTAGGGTTTTGTGTAGACCGCAAAGTTATCTTTCCTATCCTCGTTCTGTCTAGAATATCGGGCCTCACTTTGCTGAATCTATTTCATCCCTACGTTTGTCTTTTCATCTTACTCACAGTCATTATATGTGGGGGGCTGCCTTTTCCTTTGGGGTATTTCTCTGAGGCAAGGTAGGCTTATTTTTCTATCTTCAGGCTAGTTAGTTTCTCAGGCTGTGCCGAGTTGCATAGGGAGCGTTAGGCGCAATCCACGGCTGCCTCTAGTTGTGTTTGGAGAGGATCAGGAATTGCGGTCTACAGAGTTCACACGTCTCAGAGCTCGTTCTATTATTTTGGGTTATTGTCAGATCACTGTATGTGCTCTGATCGCTATGTACATTGTGTTACTGAATTGCCTATCATAACAGTACAGGAAGCCAAAAGTACTAATGATTCTCAATAGAGGGAAAAAAGAAGTTCTGAGACCATTTTTTTTCCTTTGCACTGTGATTTGTCTTTTTTTTCCCCTAGACATTTGGGTGGTTCAGGACACAGGTGTTACAATGGACATTAAAGGTCTGTCTTCATGTGTAGATCAGCTCACGGCAAGAGTTCAAGATATTCAAAATTTTGTGGTTCAGAATTCTTTGTTAGAACCGAGAATTCCTATTCCTGATTTGTTTTTTGGAGATAGAACTAAATTTCTGAGTTTCAAGAATAATTGTAAACTGTTTCTGGCTTTGAAACCTCGCTCCTCTGGTGACCCAGCGCAACAGGTTAGGATCGTCATTTCTTTTTTGCGTGGTGACCCTCAGGACTGGGCATTTTCTCTTGCGTCAGGAGATCCTGCATTAAGTAATATCGATGCGTTTTTCCTGGCGCTTGGATTGCTGTACGATGAGCCTAATTCAGTAGATCAGGCAGAAAAAAATTTGCTGGCTCTTTGTCAGGCTCAGGATGAGATAGAGCTATATTGCCAGAAATTTAGAAAATGGTCCGTGCTCACTCAATGGAATGAATCTGCGCTTGCAGCCATTTTCAGAAAGGGTCTCTCTGAAGCCATTAAGGATGTCATGGTGGGATTTCCTATGCCCGCTGGTTTGAATGAGTCTATGTCTTTGGCCATTCAGATCGGTCGACGCTTGCGTGAGCGTAAATCTGTGCACCATTTGGCGGTATTACCTGAGATTAAACCTGAGCCTATGCAGTGCGAAAGGACTATGACCAGAGTTGAACGGCAAGAACACAGACGTCTGAATGGGCTGTGTTTCTACTGTGGTGATTCCACTCATGCTATCTCTGATTGTCCTGAGCGCACTAAGCGGTTCGCTAGGTCTGCTGCCATTGGTACTGTACAGTCAAAATTTCTTCTGTCCGTTACCTTGATATGCTCCTTGTTGTCGTATTCTGTCATGGCGTTTGTGGATTCAGGCGCTGCCCTGAATTTGATGGACTTGGATTATGCTAAACGTTGTGGGTTTTTCTTGGAGCCCTTGCAGTGTCCTATTCCATTGAGAGGTATTGATGCTACACCTTTGGCCAAGAATAAGCCTCAATACTGGACCCAGCTGACCATGTGCATGGCTCCTGCACATCAGGAGGTTATTCGCTTTCTGGTGTTGCATAATCTGCATGATGTGGTCGTGTTGGGGTTGCCATGGCTACAAGCCCATAATCCAGTATTGGATTGGAATTCCATGTTGGTGTCCAGCTGGGGTTGTCAGGGGGTACATGGTGATGTTCCATTTCTGTCAATTTCATCATCCACCCCTTCTGAGGTTCCAGAGTTCTTGTCTGATTACCGGGATGTATTTGATGAGCCCAAGTCCGATGCCCTACCTCCGCATAGGGATTGTGATTGTGCTATCAATTTGATTCCTGGTAGTAAATTCCCAAAAGGTCGACTGTTTAATTTATCCGTGCCTGAGCACACCGCTATGCGCAGTTATGTGAAGGAATCCCTGGAGAAGGGGCATATTCGCCCGTCATCGTCGCCATTAGGAGCAGGGTTCTTTTTTGTAGCCAAGAAGGATGGTTCGCTGAGACCGTGTATAGATTACCGCCTTCTTAATAAGATCACTGTTAAATTTCAGTACCCCTTGCCATTGTTATCTGATTTGTTTGCTCGGATTAAGGGGGCTAGTTGGTTCACTAAGATAGATCTTCGTGGTGCGTATAATCTGGTGAGAATCAGCCAAGGCGATGAATGGAAAACTGCATTTAATACGCCCGAGGGTCATTTTGAGTATCTAGTGATGCCGTTCGGACTTGCCAATGCTCCATCAGTGTTTCAATCCTTTATGCATGACATCTTCCGTGAGTACCTGGATAAATTCCTGATTGTGTACTTGGATGACATTTTGATCTTCTCAGATGATTGGGAGTCTCATGTGAAGCAGGTCAGAACGGTTTTTCAGGTCCTGCGTGCTAATTCTTTGTTTGTGAAGGGATCAAAGTGTCTCTTTGGTGTGCAGAAGGTTTCATTTTTGGGGTTCATCTTTTCCCCTTCTACTATCGAGATGGATCCGGTTAAGGTCCAAGCCATCCATGATTGGACTCAGCCGACATCTCTGAAAAGTCTGCAAAAGTTCCTGGGCTTTGCTAATTTTTATCGTCGCGTCATCTGCAATTTTTCTAGTGTTGCCAAACCATTGACCGATTTGACCAAGAAGGGTGCTGATTTGGTCAATTGGTCTTCTGCTGCTGTGGAAGCTTTTCAAGAGTTGAAGCGTCGTTTTTCTTCTGCCCCTGTGTTGTGTCAACCAGATGTTTCTCTTCCGTTCCAGGTCGAGGTTGATGCTTCTGAGATTGGAGCAGGGGCTGTTTTGTCACAGAGAGGTTCTGGTTGCTCAGTGATGAAACCATGCGCTTTCTTTTCCAGGAAGTTTTCGCCTGCTGAGCGAAATTATGATGTGGGCAACCGAGAGTTGCTGGCCATGAAGTGGGCATTCGAGGAGTGGTGTCATTGGCTTGAAGGAGCTAAGCATCGCGTGGTGGTATTGACTGATCATAAGAACTTGACTTATCTCGAGTCTGCCAAGCGCTTGAATCCTAGACAAGCTCGTTGGTCGTTGTTTTTTGCCCGTTTTGACTTTGTGATTTCGTACCTTCCGGGCTCTAAAAATGTGAAGGCGGATGCTCTGTCTAGGAGTTTTGTGCCCGACTCTCCGGGTTTATCTGAGCCGGCGGGTATCCTCAAGGAAGGAGTAATTGTGTCTGCCATCTCCCCTGATTTGCGGCGGGTGCTGCAAAAATTTCAGGCTAATAAACCTGATCGTTGCCCAGCGGAGAAACTGTTTGTCCCTGATAGGTGGACGAATAGAGTTATCTCTGAACTTCATTGTTCGGTGTTGGCTGGTCATCCTGGAATTTTTGGTACCAGAGAGTTAGTGGCTAGATCCTTTTGGTGGCCGTCTCTGTCGCGGGATGTGCGTACTTTTGTGCAGTCCTGTGGGATTTGTGTTCGGGCTAAGCCCTGCTGTTCTCGTGCCAGTGGGTTGCTTTTGCCCTTGCCGGTCCCGAAGAGGCCTTGGACACATATCTCTATGGATTTTATTTCTGACCTTCCCGTTTCTCAAAAGATGTCAGTCATTTGGGTGGTCTGTGATCGCTTTTCTAAGATGGTCCATCTGGTACCCTTGTCTAAATTGCCTTCCTCCTCTGATTTGGTGCCTTTGTTCTTCCAGCATGTGGTTCGTTTGCATGGCATTCCAGAGAATATTGTTTCTGACAGAGGTTCCCAGTTTGTTTCGAGGTTTTGGCGAGCCTTTTGTGGTAGGATGGGCATTGACTTGTCATTTTCCTCGGCTTTCCATCCTCAGACTAATGGCCAGACCGAACGAACCAATCAGACCTTGGAAACATATCTGAGATGCTTTGTTTCTGCTGATCAGGATGACTGGGTGTCCTTTTTGCCTTTGGCTGAGTTCGCCCTTAATAATCGGGCCAGCTCGGCTACCTTGGTTTCGCCGTTTTTCTGCAATTCTGGGTTCCATCCTCGTTTCTCTTCAGGACAGGTTGAGTCTTCGGACTGTCCTGGTGTGGATACTGTGGTGGACAGGTTGCAGCAGATTTGGACTCAGGTAGTGGACAATTTGACCTTGTCCCAGGAGAAGGCTCAACTTTTCGCTAATCGCAGACGCCGTGTGGGTCCCCGACTTCGTGTTGGGGATCTGGTTTGGTTATCTTCTCGTCATATTCCTATGAAGGTTTCCTCTCCTAAGTTTAAACCTCGTTTTATTGGTCCGTATAGGATTTCTGAGGTTCTTAATCCTGTGTCTTTTCGTCTGACCCTCCCAGATTCTTTTTCCATACATAACGTATTCCATAGGTCATTATTGCGGAGATACGTGGCACCTATGGTTCCATCTGTTGAGCCTCCTGCCCCGGTTTTGGTGGAGGGGGAATTGGAGTATATTGTGGAGACGGAAACTCCAGTATCTGGTTAAATGGAAGGGTTATGCTCAGGAAGATAATTCCTGGGTTTTTGCCTCTCATGTCCATGCTCCCGATCTTGTTCGTGCCTTTCATGTGGCTCATCCTGGTCGGCCTGGGGGCTCTGGTGAGGGTTCGGTGACCCCTCTTCAAGGGGGGGGTACTGTTGTGAATTCTGTGGCAGAGTTCACTCCTGTGGTCACAAGTGGTACTTCGGCTGATTCTCTCTGGGAGCTTCCGTTTGTGGAGGAAAGTGATACTGCAGCTTCTGAGTTTCCTCCCTCAGGTGATCTGGTGAGGTCGTTAGCTGCTTCTCTACTTAACTCCACCTAATGCTTTGATCCATGCTTCCTGTCAATGTTCCAGTGTTGGACTTGTGTTTCTCTGGATCATTCCTGTGGCCTGCTGCTCTGCATAGCTAAGTGCTTCTTGCTATTTGTTGCTATTTTTTCTGTCCAGCTTGTCTATTTGTTTTGCTGGAAGCTCTGGGACGCAAAGGGTGTACCTCCATGCCGTTAGTTCGGTACGGAGGGTCTTTTTGCCCCCTTTGCGTGGTTTTCTTTAGGGTTTTGTGTAGACCGCAAAGTTATCTTTCCTATCCTCGTTCTGTCTAGAATATCGGGCCTCACTTTGCTGAATCTATTTCATCCCTACGTTTGTCTTTTCATCTTACTCACAGTCATTATATGTGGGGGGCTGCCTTTTCCTTTGGGGTATTTCTCTGAGGCAAGGTAGGCTTATTTTTCTATCTTCTGGCTAGTTAGTTTCTCAGGCTGTGCCGAGTTGCATAGGAAGCGTTAGGCGCAATCCACGGCTGCCTCTAGTTGTGTTTGGAGAGGATCAGGAATTGCGGTCTACAGAGTTCCCACGTCTCAGAGCTTGTTCTATTATTTTGGGTTATTGTCAGATCACTGTATGTGCTCTGATCGCTATGTACATTGTGTTACTGAATTGCCTATCATAACAGGTGAGGTGCGATTTGGAGAGGAGACAATTAAGCCCCACTTCAGTGATGTTGGATAGGGAGGTTATGGGGTTTGGGCATTGGTCTGGTATACAAAGAGGTTGTGGTGGTTGAACAATGAAGACTTGCCTTGTTTGGTCGATCTTATTTTTAAAGTGTGTGGCAAAGTCCTCAGCAGAGATGAGGGAGGTTGGAGGAGGGAATTAAAGGATTTGAATAACTGTTTGGGGTTGTAGGATAGGGAAGATATGAGGGTTGTGAAGAAGGCCTGTTTAGCAGAGGTGAGTGCAGATTTAAAAGCGAGATAAGCTCAAGTATTAAACTATTCAGTTTAAAAAAAAAACCAAGGCTCCAGTGAGAATTGAACTCACGACCCCTGGTTTACAAGACCAGTGATCTAACCACTGAGCTATGTAGCCAGCAAAACTTTGCCCCATCTTTTGATCTCTATTTCGAACAGTGCAATAGCCATTCAGTTGCATTAACAACACAAGTCCTTTCATTTTTAGTTGGAAATCACACTCTTAACGTAATGTCCCATCACCAACAAACCAACAACTGCTTTTGCAATGCAAAAGCATGACTTAAAAACATTCTGAAGCTTCAATTCTATAACTGACAACCTGTTTATTGGCAATCTGATGTGCAAAAAAATCAAATCGCATGGACTGGCAAAGAAGAGAATTCTGCTGCTTGCTTAAATAAAATATGTAATTCTTTAAATTACAAAATCACACATCAAGAATTGATGAAGAAGGGTCATTAGACTCCTAAAGCTCTGCTAGAGGTAGCATAATTAATGAATTTGACAAACATGTTACCCGAATGTCATATATGATCAAGGTCTTATCAAGAACTTTTGAAAAAGATGTCGTAACTTCACATAAAGTCAATATTGAATCGCACCAACTTTATATCACGTACCAAACAGATAAGCAAGTTTTATATGAGAGACAAAGAGTTTGTAAGGCTTCAGTGAGAGTCGATCTCACGACCCCTGGTTTACGAGACCAGTGCTCTAACCTCTGAGCTATGAAGCCATCGAAAAGCAACAATTTCTCAAGCAATGTAGGGATAAGTCTGTTAGAAGTTTGGGTACGCTCAGTACCGCCTAAGGATCATTTACTATGCTACATGGGAGAAATGCAAAGAAACTGTACAAAGATTTTTCTTTAGGTACCAATTTGACATTGACATGGGAAAAATATCAACTTGTAATGCATATGAAAACTTACAACCCATACAAGCAATGATTGTAAGATAAGGCTTGGTAAAAAAAAATGTAAAGAGAAGCATGATGATTTATTTATATTTTCGATTGTACCAAATTTAAAAATGATTTCATAAATTTTTTCAGGTCAGTATTATTCTATGTGCAAATGGAGTTTTATGGAACCATTCAAAAAAGATGAGTTTTTCAAGTGGAAACTTTTTACGAAAGCAAATCTGCTCTAAAGTCTTTGTCTCCACATAGCATTAGATCTCTGGCCATGATTTTCATTTATATTTTCAATTCTTCCAAATTTAAGAATGATATCTGAATTTTTTTGTGTCAGTATTAGGATATATGCAGATGGAGATTTATTGAGGCATTCAAAAAAGAAGACTTTTTAAAGCAAAAACACCCTTTCAATGGGGAGCATTTAAAGGAGTTTTAGCTTTATAAAGTGGCTCCCAAAGCACTTTTTAAGAGTTGTTGAAGTGTTTTTGAAGAGTTTTTTTCTAAAGCTTTTTCTTTGCAGCCTTTTGATTTACAGTGTCTGCTTTAGAGCAAATTCCATCAGGATCTGCTTCAAAGATGCAATATCCCCTTTTATTTTCACCTGGCATTTTTCAAACCCTGAAGTGGAATAAATCACTCAAAATAGCTATGAGTGTGTGTTCACACTAAGTTCTATTTTTCCTGCATTTTCAGGGCAGAAACTGTACAAGACTGTGCACACAGAGGTTTTTAGCTGAGTTTTCAGAGCAGAATCTGGGCAGAAACTCCAAATTTTTGAGGAGCTATGAGATTTGCAGGTGCATTTGTAGAGTTTCCACTCAGTTTCAACTAGGTGGCTATGTGCACATGACGTCTTTTTTCAGGCGGCTTCCACCACTGGAATCATTTGAAAACCCTATCAAACACTGCTCAAAAGAATGAACATAAGAAATTCTATGTAAAACTGACTTGCTCTGTCTATGTTGAGGTTTTTGAATGTCTTTTGACCACTTCAGGTTTCTAAAAATGCCAAGCGGTTAAAAGAAGTCACATGTCCATTCTTTTAGCGTTTTCCACCAGGAGCATGCTGTGTATTTTACAATACAAATCAGTGGAAAAGCTTAATACATGCCTGGACTGCAACAAGACATTTTTTGGAGTGTTTTGCCATTGATTTTGCTTAAAAGAGCTAACTGTTTCTTCATGTTTAAATGGAGTGAAAAATGCTACCAGAAAAAAAGACTTCACCGAAACAATGGGAAAACCTTTCAAAAAAGCTGTCTCAAAACTGTCCAGGAAACAACCAAAAAGATGACACAAAAGTCGATTCAGGGAAAGAAATGTCCTAAATTCCTGGAAAAGTCTTCTGCGTGAAAAACTCATCAAGTTGTCCTGAGTTTAAAAGCCGTCATATGCACATACCAGTTCCTGTTCCAAAAATTCATTAAAAAACTGAGTGTGTGCGCAATCCAACACTTCAAACAAAACTTGTGTTTTTTGAACTCCTAGTGGTGTTTGGAAAAGTGTTACTCAAAAGTTCCTGAAAAAACCTCAGTGTGAATCTTTAGGTTATTTGCAGATGGAATTTTATTAAGGCATTTAAAAACAATGAGTTTTGCAAGCAGAAACCACTTAGGAAAACACCACTTTATTAGGTACTTCTGGGAAGAGTTTTTATGTTCATGATGTGTTTCCTGGGGATTTTTTGCAGAGTTTGCAATGAGATTTTCACTCTTAAGGCCTTTTTTTGGAGATTTTTGATTTGAATGTGCCTAGTTTGGAGTAGTTTTCCTCAGGATCGGCTTCACAGAAGCAACAAGTATTTTTTTTATTTGCCACAACATTTTTTTGAAAACCTGAAATGGATGAAAACTCTCCAAGTAATGTAATTATTACGTCTGAACATTTTTTTCTCAGTGTAATAAACATTCACCTTAGCAGGTATTTTTATAGATAAGCTCAAGTATTAAACTATTCAGTTTCAAAATAACACAAAGGCTCCAGTAAGAATTGAACTCACGACCCCTGTTTTACAAGACCAGTGCTCTAACCACTGAGCTATGAAGCCAGCGAAAATTTGCTCAATCTTTTGATCTCTATTTCGAACAGTGCAATAGCCATTCAGTTGCATTAACAACACAAGTCCTTTCATTTTTAGGTTGAAATCACACTCTTAACGTAATGTCCCATCACCAACAAACCAACAACTGCTCTTGCAATGCAAAAGCATGACTTGCAAACATTCTGAAGCTTCAGTTCTATAACTGACAACCTGTTTATTGGCAATCTGATGTGCAAAAAAATCAAATCGCATGGACTGGCGAAGAAGAGAATTCTACTGCTTGCTTAAATAAAATATGTAATTCTTTATATTACAAAATCACACATCAAGAATTGATGAAGAAGGGTCATTAGACTCCTAAAGCTCTGCTAGAGGTAGCATAAGAAAGGAATTTGACAAACATGTTACCCGAATGTCATATATGATCAAGGTCTTATCAAGAACTTTTGAAAAGGATGTTGTAACTTCACATAAAGTCAATATTGAATCGCAGCACCTTTATATCACTGACCAAACAGACAAGCAAGTCTTATATGAGAAACAAAGTGTTTGTAAGGCTTCAGTGAGAGTCGAACTCACGACCCCGGTTTACGAGACCAGTGCTCTAACCTCTGAGCTATGAAGCCATTGAAAAACAACAATTTCTCAAGCAATGTAGGGATCAGTCTGTTAGAGGTTTGAGTACGCTCAGTACCTCCTAAGGATCGTTTACTATGCTACATGGGAGAAATGCAAAGAAACTGTACAAAGATTTTTCTTTAGGTACCAATTTGACATTGACATAGAAAAAATATCAACTTGAAATGCATACGAAAACTTACAACCCATACAAGCAATGATTGTAAGATTAGGCTTGGTAAGCATTTAAAGGAGTTTTAGCTTCATAAAGTGGCTCCTAAAGCACTTTTTAAGGGTTTGTGTCCACGATCAGGATGGCCGGCGGTATCGTCGGAGCGGCTTAGCCGCTCTGCGGTAAGCCCCGCCCCCTTTCTGGGACGCGATGATGCCGGATGTGTTCATAGCACACATCCGGCATAATCGCTCCCCACCATAGGGCCCTGTGCTATATCTTGCGGCGACACAGCGTCGCCGCAAGATATACGGACATGCTGCGATCTGAAAAGACGCGCAGCATGTCCGGAGTCGCAGGGCCGCCGCGTGCGTGTTACCACGCATAGTGGAGACGGGATTTCATTAAATCCCCTCCACTATGCTGTAACATCTGGACGCTGCGTGTCTGACGCTGCGGCTCTATGCAGCGTCAGACACGCAGCGTTTCCTGCACGTGGAAACAGACCCTAAGAGTTCTTGAAGTGTTTTTGAAGAGTTTTTTTCTAAAGCTTTTTCTTTGCAACCTTTTGATTTACAGTTTCTACTTTTGAGCAAATTCCATAAGGATCTGCTTCAAAGATGCAATATCCCGTTTTATTTTCACCTGGCATTTTTCAAACCCTGAAGTGGAATAAATCACTCAAAATAGCTATTAGTGTGTGTTCACACTAAGTTCTATTTTTCCTGCATTTTCAAGGCAGAAACTCTATAAGACTGTGCACACAGAGGCTTTTAGTTGAGTTTTCAGAGCAGAATCTGGGCAGAAACTCCAAATTTTTGAGGAGCTATGAGATTTGCAGGTGCATTTGTAGAGTTTCCACTCAGTTTCAACAAGGTGGCTATGTGCACATGACGTCTTTTTTCAGGCGGCTTCCGCCATTGGAATCATTTGAAAACCCTATCAAACATTGCTCAAAAGAATGACCATAAGAAATTCTATGTAAAACTGACTTGCTCTGTCTATGTTGAGGTTTTTGAATGTCTTTTGACCACTTCAGGTTTCTAAAAATGGGTTCCATCCTCGTTTCTCTTCAGGACAGGTTGAGTCTTCGGACTGTCCTGGTGTGGATACTGTGGTGGACAGGTTGCAGCAGATTTGGACTCAGGTAGTGGACAATTTGACCTTGTCCCAGGAGAAGGCTCAACTTTTCGCTAATCGCAGACGCCGTGTGGGTCCCCGACTTCGTGTTGGGGATCTGGTTTGGTTATCTTCTCGTCATATTCCTATGAAGGTTTCCTCTCCTAAGTTTAAACCTCGTTTTATTGGTCCGTATAGGATTTCTGAGGTTCTTAATCCTGTGTCTTTTCGTCTGACCCTCCCAGATTCTTTTTCCATACATAACGTATTCCATAGGTAATTATTGCGGAGATACGTGGCACCTATGGTTCCATCTGTTGAGCCTCCTGCCCCGGTTTTGGTGGAGGGGGAATTGGAGTATATTGTGGAGACGGAAACTCCAGTATCTGGTTAAATGGAAGGGTTATGCTCAGGAAGATAATTCCTGGGTTTTTGCCTCTCATGTCCATGCTCCCGATCTTGTTCGTGCCTTTCATGTGGCTCATCCTGGTCGGCCTGGGGGCTCTGGTGAGGGTTCGGTGACCCCTCTTCAAGGGGGGGGGTACTGTTGTGAATTCTGTGGCAGAGTTCACTCCTGTGGTCACAAGTGGTACTTCGGCTGATTCTCTCTGGGAGCTTCCGTTTGTGGAGGAAAGTGATACTGCAGCTTCTGAGTTTCCTCCCTCAGGTGATCTGGTGAGGTCGTTAGCTGCTTCTCTACTTAACTCCACCTAATGCTTTGATCCATGCTTCCTGTCAATGTTCCAGTGTTGGACTTGTGTTTCTCTGGATCATTCCTGTGGCCTGCTGCTCTGCATAGCTAAGTGCTTCTTGCTATTTGTTGCTATTTTTTCTGTCCAGCTTGTCTATTTGTTTTGCTGGAAGCTCTGGGACGCAAAGGGTATACCTCCATGCCGTTAGTTCGGTACGGAGGGTCTTTTTGCCCCCTTTGCGTGGTTTTCTTTAGGGTTTTGTGTAGACCGCAAAGTTATCTTTCCTATCCTCGTTCTGTCTAGAATATCGGGCCTCACTTTGCTGAATCTATTTCATCCCTACGTTTATCTTTTCATCTTACTCACAGTCATTATATGTGGGGGGCTGCCTTTTCCTTTGGGGTATTTCTCTGAGGCAAGGTAGGCTTATTTTTCTATCTTCAGGCTAGTTAGTTTCTCAGGCTGTGCCGAGTTGCATAGGGAGCGTTAGGCGCAATCCACGGCTGCCTCTAGTTGTGTTTGGAGAGGATCAGGAATTGCGGTCTACAGAGTTCCCACGTCTCAGAGCTCGTTCTATTATCTTGGGTTATTGTCAGATCACTGTATGTGCTCTGATCGCTATGTACATTGTGTTACTGAATTGCCTATCATAACAGGTGAGGTGCGATTTGGAGAGGAGACAATTAAGCCCCACTTCAGTGATGTTGGATAGGGAGGTTATGGGGTTTGGGCATTGGTCTGGTATACAAAGAGGTTGTGGTGGTTGAACAATGAAGACTTGCCTTGTTTGGTCGATCTTATTTTTAAAGTGTGTGGCAAAGTCCTCAGCAGAGATGAGGGAGGTTGGAGGAGGGAATTAAAGGATTTGAATAACTGTTTGGGGTTGTAGGATAGGGAAGATATGAGGGTTGTGAAGAAGGCCTGTTTAGCAGAGGTGAGTGCAGATTTAAAAGCGAGATAAGCTCAAGTATTAAACTATTCAGTTTAAAAAAAAAACCAAGGCTCCAGTGAGAATTGAACTCACGACCCCTGGTTTACAATACCAGTGATCTAACCACTGAGCTATGTAGCCAGCAAAACTTTGCCCCATCTTTTGATCTCTATTTCGAACAGTGCAATAGCCATTCAGTTGCATTAACAACACAAGTCCTTTCATTTTTAGTTGGAAATCACACTCTTAACGTAATGTCCCATCACCAACAAACCAACAACTGCTTTTGCAATGCAAAAGCATGACTTAAAAACATTCTGAAGCTTCAATTCTATAACTGACAACCTGTTTATTGGCAATCTGATGTGCAAAAAAATCAAATCGCATGGACTGGCAAAGAAGAGAATTCTGCTGCTTGCTTAAATAAAATATGTAATTCTTTAAATTACAAAATCACACATCAAGAATTGATGAAGAAGGGTCATTAGACTCCTAAAGCTCTGCTAGAGGTAGCATAATTAATGAATTTGACAAACATGTTACCCGAATGTCATATATGATCAAGGTCTTATCAAGAACTTTTGAAAAAGATGTCGTAACTTCACATAAAGTCAATATTGAATCGCACCAACTTTATATCACGTACCAAACAGATAAGCAAGTTTTATATGAGAGACAAAGAGTTTGTAAGGCTTCAGTGAGAGTCGATCTCACGACCCCTGGTTTACGAGACCAGTGCTCTAACCTCTGAGCTATGAAGCCATCGAAAAGCAACAATTTCTCAAGCAATGTAGGGATAAGTCTGTTAGAAGTTTGGGTACGCTCAGTACCGCCTAAGGATCATTTACTATGCTACATGGGAGAAATGCAAAGAAACTGTACAAAGATTTTTCTTTAGGTACCAATTTGACATTGACATGGGAAAAATATCAACTTGTAATGCATATGAAAACTTACAACCCATACAAGCAATGATTGTAAGATAAGGCTTGGTAAAAAAAAATGTAAAGAGAAGCATGATGATTTATTTATATTTTCGATTGTACCAAATTTAAAAATGATTTCATAAATTTTTTCAGGTCAGTATTATTCTATGTGCAAATGGAGTTTTATGGAACCATTCAAAAAAGATGAGTTTTTCAAGTGGAAACTTTTTACGAAAGCAAATCTGCTCTAAAGTCTTTGTCTCCACATAGCATTAGATCTCTGGCCATGATTTTCATTTATATTTTCAATTCTTCCAAATTTAAGAATGATATCTGAATTTTTTTGTGTCAGTATTAGGATATATGCAGATGGAGATTTATTGAGGCATTCAAAAAAGAAGACTTTTTAAAGCAAAAACACCCTTTCAATGGGGAGCATTTAAAGGAGTTTTAGCTTTATAAAGTGGCTCCCAAAGCACTTTTTAAGAGTTGTTGAAGTGTTTTTGAAGAGTTTTTTTCTAAAGCTTTTTCTTTGCAGCCTTTTGATTTACAGTGTCTGCTTTAGAGCAAATTCCATCAGGATCTGCTTCAAAGATGCAATATCCCCTTTTATTTTCACCTGGCATTTTTCAAACCCTGAAGTGGAATAAATCACTCAAAATAGCTATGAGTGTGTGTTCACACTAAGTTCTATTTTTCCTGCATTTTCAGGGCAGAAACTGTACAAGACTGTGCACACAGAGGTTTTTAGCTGAGTTTTCAGAGCAGAATCTGGGCAGAAACTCCAAATTTTTGAGGAGCTATGAGATTTGCAGGTGCATTTGTAGAGTTTCCACTCAGTTTCAACTAGGTGGCTATGTGCACATGACGTCTTTTTTCAGGCGGCTTCCACCACTGGAATCATTTGAAAACCCTATCAAACACTGCTCAAAAGAATGAACATAAGAAATTCTATGTAAAACTGACTTGCTCTGTCTATGTTGAGGTTTTTGAATGTCTTTTGACCACTTCAGGTTTCTAAAAATGCCAAGCGGTTAAAAGAAGTCACATGTCCATTCTTTTAGCGTTTTCCACCAGGAGCATGCTGTGTATTTTACAATACAAATCAGTGGAAAAGCTTAATACATGCCTGGACTGCAACAAGACATTTTTTGGAGTGTTTTGCCATTGATTTTGCTTAAAAGAGCTAACTGTTTCTTCATGTTTAAATGGAGTGAAAAATGCTACCAGAAAAAAAGACTTCACCGAAACAATGGGAAAACCTTTCAAAAAAGCTGTCTCAAAACTGTCCAGGAAACAACCAAAAAGATGACACAAAAGTCGATTCAGGGAAAGAAATGTCCTAAATTCCTGGAAAAGTCTTCTGCGTGAAAAACTCATCAAGTTGTCCTGAGTTTAAAAGCCGTCATATGCACATACCAGATCCTGTTCCAAAAATTCATTAAAAAACTGAGTGTGTGCGCAATCCAACACTTCAAACAAAACTTGTGTTTTTTGAACTCCTAGTGGTGTTTGGAAAAGTGTTACTCAAAAGTTCCTGAAAAAACCTCAGTGTGAATCTTTAGGTTATTTGCAGATGGAATTTTATTAAGGCATTTAAAAACAATGAGTTTTGCAAGCAGAAACCACTTAGGAAAACACCACTTTATTAGGTACTTCTGGGAAGAGTTTTTATGTTCATGATGTGTTTCCTGGGGATTTTTTGCAGAGTTTGCAATGAGATTTTCACTCTTAAGGCCTTTTTTTGGAGATTTTTGATTTGAATGTGCCTAGTTTGGAGTAGTTTTCCTCAGGATCGGCTTCACAGAAGCAACAAGTATTTTTTTTATTTGCCACAACATTTTTTTGAAAACCTGAAATGGATGAAAACTCTCCAAGTAATGTAATTATTACGTCTGAACATTTTTTTCTCAGTGTAATAAACATTCACCTTAGCAGGTATTTTTATAGATAAGCTCAAGTATTAAACTATTCAGTTTCAAAATAACACAAAGGCTCCAGTAAGAATTGAACTCACGACCCCTGTTTTACAAGACCAGTGCTCTAACCACTGAGCTATGAAGCCAGCGAAAATTTGCTCAATCTTTTGATCTCTATTTCGAACAGTGCAATAGCCATTCAGTTGCATTAACAACACAAGTCCTTTCATTTTTAGGTTGAAATCACACTCTTAACGTAATGTCCCATCACCAACAAACCAACAACTGCTCTTGCAATGCAAAAGCATGACTTGCAAACATTCTGAAGCTTTAGTTCTATAACTGACAACCTGTTTATTGGCAATCTGATGTGCAAAAAAATCAAATCGCATGGACTGGCGAAGAAGAGAATTCTACTGCTTGCTTAAATAAAATATGTAATTCTTTATATTACAAAATCACACATCAAGAATTGATGAAGAAGGGTCATTAGACTCCTAAAGCTCTGCTAGAGGTAGCATAAGAAAGGAATTTGACAAACATGTTACCCGAATGTCATATATGATCAAGGTCTTATCAAGAACTTTTGAAAAGGATGTTGTAACTTCACATAAAGTCAATATTGAATCGCAGCACCTTTATATCACTGACCAAACAGACAAGCAAGTCTTATATGAGAAACAAAGTGTTTGTAAGGCTTCAGTGAGAGTCGAACTCACGACCCCAGTTTACGAGACCAGTGCTCTAACCTCTGAGCTATGAAGCCATTGAAAAACAACAATTTCTCAAGCAATGTAGGGATCAGTCTGTTAGAGGTTTGAGTACGCTCAGTACCTCCTAAGGATCGTTTACTATGCTACATGGGAGAAATGCAAAGAAACTGTACAAAGATTTTTCTTTAGGTACCAATTTGACATTGACATAGAAAAAATATCAACTTGAAATGCATACGAAAACTTACAACCCATACAAGCAATGATTGTAAGATTAGGCTTGGTAAGCATTTAAAGGAGTTTTAGCTTCATAAAGTGGCTCCTAAAGCACTTTTTAAGGGTTTGTGTCCACGATCAGGATGGCCGGCGGTATCGTCGGAGCGGCTTAGCCGCTCTGCGGTAAGCCCCGCCCCCTTTCTGGGACGCGATGATGCCGGATGTGTTCATAGCACACATCCGGCATAATCGCTCCCCACCATAGGGCCCTGTGCTATATCTTGCGGCGACACAGCGTCGCCGCAAGATATACGGACATGCTGCGATCTGAAAAGACGCGCAGCATGTCCGGAGTCGCAGGGCCACCGCGTGCGTGTTACCACGCATAGTGGAGACGGGATTTCATTAAATCCCCTCCACTATGCTGTAACATCTGGACGCTGCGTGTCTGACGCTGCGGCTCTATGCAGCGTCAGACACGCAGCGTTTCCTGCACGTGGAAACAGACCCTAAGAGTTCTTGAAGTGTTTTTGAAGAGTTTTTTTCTAAAGCTTTTTCTTTGCAACCTTTTGATTTACAGTTTCTACTTTTGAGCAAATTCCATAAGGATCTGCTTCAAAGATGCAATATCCCGTTTTATTTTCACCTGGCATTTTTCAAACCCTGAAGTGGAATAAATCACTCAAAATAGCTATTAGTGTGTGTTCACACTAAGTTCTATTTTTCCTGCATTTTCAAGGCAGAAACTCTATAAGACTGTGCACACAGAGGCTTTTAGTTGAGTTTTCAGAGCAGAATCTGGGCAGAAACTCCAAATTTTTGAGGAGCTATGAGATTTGCAGGTGCATTTGTAGAGTTTCCACTCAGTTTCAACAAGGTGGCTATGTGCACATGACGTCTTTTTTCAGGCGGCTTCCGCCATTGGAATCATTTGAAAACCCTATCAAACATTGCTCAAAAGAATGACCATAAGAAATTCTATGTAAAACTGACTTGCTCTGTCTATGTTGAGGTTTTTGAATGTCTTTTGACCACTTCAGGTTTCTAAAAATGCCAAGCGGTTAAAAGAAGTCACATGTCCATTCTTTTAGCGTTTTCCACCAGGAGCATGCTGTGTATTTTGCAATACAAATCAGTGGAAAAGCTCAATACATGCCTGGACTGCAACAAGACTTTTTTTTGGAGTGTTTTGCCATTGATTTTGCTTAAAAGAGCTAACTGTTTCTTCATGTTTAAATGGAGTGAAAAATGCTACCAGAAAAAAAGACTTCACCGAAACAATGGGAAAACCTTTCAAAAAAGCTGTCTCAAAATTGTCCAGGAAACAACCAAAAAGATGACACAAAAGACGATTCAGGAGAAGAAATGTCCTAAATTTCTTGAAAAGTCTTCTGCGTGAAAAACTCATCAAGTTGTCCTGAGTTTAACCCCTTTCTGCCATTAGACGTACCATTCCGTCCATATGGGGTGGGCCTTAATTCCCATGGACGGAATAGTACGTCATATGCGATCGGCAGCGCTCACGGGGGAGCGCCGCCGATCGCGGCTGGGTGTCAGCTGCTTATCGCAGCTGACATCCGGCACTATGTGCCAGGAGCAGTCACGGACCACCCCCGGCACATTAACCCCTGGCACACCGCGATCAAAGATGATCGCGATGTGCCGGCGGTACAGGGAAGCATCGCGCAGGGAGGGGGCTCCCTGCAGGCTTCCCTGAGCCCCCGCAGCAACGCGATGTGATCACGTTGCTGCGAGGGTCTTACCTCCCTCCCTGCCTGCTCCAGGCCCGGATCCAAGATGGCCACGGATCCGGGTCCTACAGGGAGGGAGGTGGCTTCACAGAGCCTGCTCAGAGCAGGCACTGTGAAGCCTGCAGTTGTTGTGAATTCCGTTCTTGGGCTCCCTCCGGTGGTTGTAAATGGCACTTTTGTGAATTCTGCCCTTGGGCTCCCTCTGGTGATTTTGAGTGGAACTGCTGCTCCTTGGGTTTAGCTTTAGCAGCTGCTTTCACTAATCGTCTCTCCTGGCTCTGCTATTTAACCTGGCTCTAGTCTTCAGCCTATGCCACTTGTCAATGTTTTCTGGCTGGATTCACATCTCTGCTTGGATTCTCCTGGTTTCCTGACCAGTTCTGCTAAGATAAGTTCTGGCTTTGCTCATTTCAGTCCACATGTTGTTGACTTATTGTTCTGTGCATTCTATTTTTGTCCAGCTTGTCATTATGGATATTTTCTGTTAGCTGGAAGCTCTGGGAAGCAGATTTACCCTCCACACCTTTAGTCAGGTGTGGAGATTTTGTAAACTCTGTGTGGATTGTTTTGTAGTTTTTATACTGACCGCACAGTATCCTTTCCTGTCCTATCTATCAAGCTAGACTGGCCTCCTATGCTAAAATCTGATTTCATCTCTGCGTATGTTATTTTCCCCTCCTCTCACCGTCAATATTTGTGGGGGGCTATCTTTCCTTTGGGGATTTTCTCTGAGGCAAGATAGGTTTCCTGTTTCCATCTTTAGGGGTAGTTAGATCTTAGGCTGTGCCGAGGGGTCTAGGGAGCATCAGGTACCCCCCACGGCTATTTCTAGTTGCGCTGCTAGGTTCAGGGTCTGCGGTCAGTACAGATACCACCTCCTTCAGAGCTTGTCTCATGTTGTTCCTAAACCACCAGATCATAACAGTACAAGTGGCCAAAAATGAATTAAATGTATCTCAAAAGAAGGAAAAGAAAGTTCTGAACCATTTTTTTTTCTGTGCTCTGGTTTGCCTCTTTTTTCCTCTTGATATCTGGGTGGTGCAGGATATATGCTCTGGCATGGATGCTCAGGGTTTGTTTTCTCGTGTTGATCAACTGGCTGCAAGAGTACAGAGTATCCAGGACTATGTTGTCCAGACTCCAGCTTTAGAGCCCAGAATTCCTACTCTGGATTTGTTCTTTGGGGACAGATCCAAGTTTTTGAACTTTAAAAATAACTGCAAATTGTTTTTTGCTTTGAAACCCCGTTCTTCAGGTGCTCCCATTCAGCAGGTGAAAATCATCATATCCTTGCTGCGTGGTGATCCGCAAGACTGGGCTTTTTCTCTTGAAACAGGGGATCCAGCATTATTGAATGTAGACGCATTTTTTCAAGCGCTCGGAATATTATATGACGAACCTAACTCTGTAGAGCATGCTGAGAAAACACTGTTGGCCCTGTGTCAAGGTCAGGAAGCGGCAGAGTTATACTGCCAGAAATTTAGAAAATGGTCTGTGCTCACTAAATGGAATGAAGAGGCTCTGGCTGCTATTTTCAGAAAAGGTCTTTCTGAAACCCTTAAAGATGTTATGGTGGGCCTGCCGGTTTGAACGAATCTATGTCTCTAGCCATTCAGATTGATCGGCGTCTGCGCGAGTGCAAAGCTGTGCACCATATGGCAGTATCCTCTGAGCATAGTCCTGAGCCTATGCAATGTGATAGGATTTTGACTAGAATAGAATGGCAGGAATTCAGACATCAGAATAGGCTGTGTTTTTACTGTGGTGATTCGGCTCATGTTATCTCTGATTGCCCTAAGCGTACTAAGAGAGTCGCTAGGTCTGTTACCATTAGTACTATACAGCCTAAATTTCTCTTATCTGTGACCCTGATTTGCTCATTGTCGTCCTTTTCTGTCATGGAATTTGTGGATTCAGGCGCTGCCCTGAACTTAATGGACTTAGAATTCACCAGGCGCTGTGGTTTTTCCTTGCAGCCTTTGCAGAGCCCTATTCCTTTGAGGGGCATTGATGCTACACCCTTGGCCAAGGATAAACCTCAGTACTGGACACAGATGACTATGTACATGGCTCCTGCACATCAGGAAGATTGCAGTTTTCTGGTGTTGCATAACCTGCATGATGTTGTTGTGCTGGGATTTCCATGGTTACAGGAACATAATCCGGTGCTGGATTGTAAAACTATGTCTGTGACTAGTTGGGGTTGTCAAGGGGTACATAGTGACGTTCCTTTGATGTCAATTTCCTCTTCCCCCTCTTCTGAGGTCCCTGAGTTTTTGTCGGATTTCCAGGGTGTATTTGATGAGCCCAAGTCCAGTTCCCTTCCTCCACATAGGGACTGTGATTGTGCTATTAACTTGATTCCGGGTTGTAAGTTCCCTAAGGGCCGACTTTTCAATCCGTCTGTGCCAGAGCATGCCGCCATGCGGAGCTATGTTAAGGAATCTTTGGAGAAAGGGCATATTCGGCCCTCTTCGTCACCATTGGGAGCGGGTTTCTTTTTTGTTGCTAAGAAGGATGGCTCCTTGAGACCCTGTATTGATTATCGTCTTCTTAATAAGATCACGGTCAAATTCCAATACCCCTTGCCTTTGCTTACTGATTTGTTTGCTCAGATTAAGGGGACTAGTTGGTTTACTAAGATTGACCTCCGAGGGGCATATAATCTTGTTCGTATTAAACAGGGTGACGAATGGAAAACTGCATTTAATACGCCCGAAGGTGATTTTGAATACCTTGTGATGCCATTTGGGCTCTCTAATGCTCCATCTGTGTTCCAGTCTTTCATGCATGATATTTTCCGCAATTATCTTGATAAATTCATGGTCGTATATTTGGATGATATTTTGATTTTTTCCGATGATTGGGAGTCTCATGTGAAGCAGGTCAGGATGGTGTTCCAGATACTTCGTGATAATGCTTTATTTGTGAAGGGGTCTAAGTGCCTATTCGGAGTTCAGAAGGTCTCTTTTTTGGGTTTTGTTTTTTCTCCCTCGTCTATAGAAATGGATCCTGTTAAGGTCCGAGCTATTCATGACTGGATCCAACCCACATCTGTGAAGGGTCTTCAAAAATTTTTGGGCTTTGCTAATTTCTATCGCCGTTTCATTGCCAACTTTTCCAGTGTGGTTAAGCCCCTTACTGATTTGATGAAGAAAGGCGCTGATGTGACGAATTGGTCCTCTGAGGCCTTTCAGGAGCTTAAACGCCGATTTACTTCTGCCCCTGTGTTGCGTCAACCGGATGTTTCTCTTCCTTTTCAGGTTGAGGTCGACGCTTCTGAGATTGGGGCAGGGGCCGTCTTGTCTCAGAGGGAGTCTGATGGTTTTTTGATGAAACCGTGTGCTTTTTTTTCCCAGAAAGTTTTCGCCTGCGGAACGCAATTATGATGTCGGCAATCGGGAGTTGTTGGCTATGAAGTGGGTGTTTGAGGAGTGGCGACATTGGCTTGAGGGAGCTAAACACCGTGTTGTGGTCCTGACCGATCATAAGAATCTGATTTACCTCGAGTCGGCCAAGCGGCTGAATCCTAGACAGGCTCGATGGTCCCTGTTTTTCTCCCGTTTTGATTTTGTGGTCTCGTATCTTCCGGGATCTAAGAATGTTAAGGCTGATGCCCTCTCTAGGAGTTTTTCACCTGATTCTCCTGGAGTCCTTGAGCCGGTTGGCATTCTTAAGGAGGGGGTGATTCTTTCTGCTATCTCCCCTGATTTGCGCCGGGTGCTTCAGGAATTTCAGGCTGATAGGCCTGACCGCTGTCCAGTGGGGAAACTGTTTGTTCCTGATAGATGGACAAGTAAGGTAATTTCTGAGGTTCATTGTTCAGTGTTGGCTGGTCATCCTGGGATTTTTGGTACCAGAGATTTGGTTGCTAGGTCCTTTTGGTGGCCTTCCTTGTCTCGCGATGTGCGTGCTTTTGTGCAGTCCTGTGGGACTTGCGCCCGGGCCAAGCCTTGCTGTTCCCGCGCTATTGGGTTGCTTTTGCCTTTGCCGGTCCCTGAGAGGCCCTGGACGCATATTTCCATGGATTTTATTTCGGATCTTCCTGTTTCCCAGAAGATGTCTGTTATCTGGGTTGTTTGTGACCGGTTCTCTAAAATGGTCCATTTGGTACCTTTGCCTACGTTGCCTTCCTCCTCAGATCTGGTTCCATTGTTTTTTCAGCATGTGGTTCGTTTGCATGGCATTCCGGAGAATATTGTGTCTGACAGAGGTTCTCAGTTTGTCTCTAGATTTTGGCGGGCCTTTTGTGCTAGGATGGGCATTGATTTGTCTTTTTCTTCGGCGTTTCATCCTCAGACTAATGGCCAAACTGAGCGAACTAATCAGACCTTGGAGACCTATTTGAGATGCTTTGTGTCTGCTGATCAGGATGATTGGGTGTCTTTCTTGCCGTTGGCCGAGTTTGCCCTTAATAATCGGGCTAGTTCGGCTACTTTGGTTTCACCTTTCTTTTGTAATTTTGGTTTTCATCCTCGTTTTTCTTCTGGGCAGGTTGAGCCTTCTGATTGTCCTGGTGTTGATTCTGTGGTGGACAGGCTGCAGCAGATTTGGACTCATGTGGTGGACAATTTGACGCTGTCTCAGGAAAGGGCTCAACGTTTTGCTAACCGCCGTCGGCGTGTTGGTTCCCGGCTTCGTGTGGGGGATTTGGTTTGGTTGTCTTCTCGTCATGTTCCTATGAAGGTTTCTTCTCCTAAGTTTAAGCCTCGGTTTATTGGTCCTTATAAAATTTCTGAAATTATTAATCCGGTCTCTTTTCGTTTGGCTCTTCCAGCCTCTTTTGCCATTCATAATGTTTTCCATAGATCTTTGTTGCGGAGATATGTGGTGCCCGTTGTTCCCTCGGTTGACCCTCCTGTTGTGAATTCTGTTGTTGAATTCCCTCCTGTGGTCGTGAATGGTACTTCGGCGAGTTCTGTCTATGGGCTCCCTCTGGTGGCTATGAGTGAAGCTGCTGCTTCTGAGGTTCCTTACACAGGTGACGTGGTTTATCCTTTGGTTGGCTGCTCTATTTAACTCCTCTCAGATCGTTACTCCATGCCAGCTGTCAATGTTTTTGCATTGGTTCAGTTCGCTCCTGGATCTCTCTGGTGACCTGCCTTCTCCTGCAGAAGCTAAGTTCCTGATAGTCATTATTTGTTCACTGTTTTCTTGTCCAGCTGGTTATCATGATTTTGTCTTGCTAGCTGGAAGCTCTGGGATGCAGAGTGGCCCCTCCGCACCGTGAGTCGGTGCGGAGGTCCTTTTTGCACACTCTGCGTGGTCTTTTGTAGGTTTTTGTGCTGATCGCAAAGTTACCTTTCCTATCCTCTGTCTATTTAGTAAGTCTGGCCTCCCTTTGCTGAAACCTGTTTCATTTCTGCGTTTGTGACTTTCATCTTTACTCACAGTCAATATATGTGGGGGCTTCCTTTACCTTTGGGGAATTTCTCTGAGGCAAGGTAGGCTTTATTTTCTATCTCTAGGGCTAGATAGTTCTTAGGATGTGACGAGGTGCCTAGGTCTGGTCAGGAGCGCTCCATGGCTATTTCTAGTGTGTGTGATAGGATTAGGGCTTGCAGTCAGCAGAGCTCCCACATCCCAGAGCTCGTCCTGTATGAGGTTTAACTATCAGGTCATTCCGGGTGCTCCTAACCACCAGGTCATAACAGTACAGCTGGCCCAAAGTATTAATGCATCTCAATAGAGGGATAAGAGAACTTCTGAGACCATTTTTTTTCTTTGCACTGTGTTTTGTCTTTCTTTTCCCCTAGACCTTTGGGTGGTTCAGGACACAGGTGTAGATATGGACATTCAAGGTCTGTCCTCTTGTGTGGATCATCTCACTGCAAAGGTACAAAACATTCAAGATTTTGTGGTTCAGAATCCTATGTTAGAGCCTAGAATTCCTATTCCTGACTTATTTTCTGGGGATAGATCTAGGTTCTTGAATTACAAAAATAATTGTAAACTGTTTCTAGCTTTGAAACCCCGCTCCTCTGGTGACCCCGTTCAACAGGTAAAAATCATTATTTCTTTGTTGCGTGGTGACCCTCAAGACTGGGCATTTTCCCTTGCGCCAGGAGATCCTTCATTGCATGATGTTGATGCGTTTTTTCTGGCGCTTGGATTGCTTTATGATGAACCAAATTCAGTGGATCAGGCAGAGAAAATCTTGCTGGCTTTGTGTCAGGGTCAGGATGAAGCGGAGGTGTACTGTCAGAAGTTTAGAAAGTGGTCTGTGCTTACTCAGTGGAATGAATGTGCCCTGGTGGCAATTTTCAGAAAGGGTTTTTCTGAAGCCCTTAAGGATGTCATGGTGGGATTTCCCACGCCTGCTGGTCTGAATGAGTCTATGTCTTTGGCCATTCAGATCGATCGGCGCATGCGTGAGCGCAAAGCTGTGCACCATCTGGCGGTATTCTCTGAGCATAGGCCTGAGCCTATGCAGTGTGATAGGACTTTGACCAGAGCTGAACGGCAAGAACACAGACGTCGGAATGGGCTGTGTTTTTACTGTGGTGAATCCACTCATGCTATCTCCGATTGTCCTAAGCGCACTAAGCGGTTTGCTAGGTCTGCCATCATTGGTACGGTACAGTCTAAATTTCTTTTGTCCGTTACTCTGATTTGCTCTCTGTCGTCCTATTCTGTAATGGCATTTGTGGATTCAGGCGCTGCCCTGAATTTGATTGACTTGGAGCTTGCCAGGCGCTGTGGTTTTTCCTTGGAGCCCTTGCAGTATCCTATTCCATTGAGAGGAATTGATGCTACGCCTTTGGCCAAGAATAAGCCTCAGTACTGGACTCAATTGACCATGTGCATGGCTCCTGCACATCAGGAGGATATTCGCTTTTTGGTGTTGCATAATCTGCATGATGTGGTCGTTTTGGGGTTGCCATGGCTACAGGTCCATAATCCAGTGTTGGATTGGAAATCTATGTCTGTGGCCAGCTGGTGTTGTCAGGGGGTACATGGTGATGTTCCATTGCTGTCAATTTCGCCTTCCACTCCTTCTGAAGTCTCTGAGTTTTTATCAGATTACCGAGATGTATTTGAAGAGCCCAAATCTGGTGCCCTACCTCCTCATAGGGATTGCGACTGTGCTATTAATTTGATTCCTGGTAGTAAGTTTCCTAAGGGCCGTCTGTTTAATTTATCTGTGCCAGAGCACGCCGCTATGCGGAGTTATATAAAGGAATCCTTGGAGAAGGGTCATATTCGTCCGTCATCGTCACCATTGGGAGCAGGGTTCTTTTTTGTGGCCAAGAAGGATGGTTCTTTGAGACCTTGTATTGATTACCGCCTTCTTAATAAGATCACAGTCAAATTTCAGTATCCTTTGCCGCTGCTGTCTGATTTGTTTGCTCGGATTAAGGGGGCTAGTTGATTCACCAAGATAGATCTTCATGGTGCGTATAATCTTGTGCGAATTAAACAGGGTGATGAATGGAAAACGGCATTTAATACGCCCGAGGGCCATTTTGAGTACCTGGTTATGCCATTCGGGCTTTCTAATGCTCCATCTGTGTTTCAGTCCTTTATGCATGACATCTTCCGAGAGTACCTGGATAGATTCCTGATTGTATATTTGGATGACATTTTGGTCTTTTCGGATGATTGGGAGTCTCATGTGAAGCAGGTCAGAATGGTGTTCCAGGTCCTTCGTGCAAATTCCTTGTTTGTGAAGGGGTCAAAGTGTCTCTTTGGAGTTCAGAAGGTTTCATTTTTGGGTTTCATTTTTCCCCTTTCTACTATCGAGATGGACCCTGTTAAAGTTCAGGCCATTTACGATTGGACTCAGCCGACATCTGTGAAGAGCTTGCAGAAATTCCTGGGCTTTGCTAATTTTTATCGTCGCTTTATCGCTAATTTTTCCAGTATTGCTAAACCGTTGACTGATTTGACCAAGAAAGGTGCTGATGTGGTCAATTGGTCCTCTGCGGCTGTAGAGGCTTTTCAGGAGTTGAAGCGTCATTTTGCTTCTGCCCCTGTGTTGTGCCAGCCAGATGTTTTGCTCCCTTTTCAGGTTGAGGTTGATGCTTCTGAAATTGGAGCAGGGGCTGTTTTGTCGTAAAGAAGTTCTGATGGCTCGGTGATGAAACCCTGTGCCTTCTTTTCTAGAAAATTCTCGCCTGCTGAGCGCAATTATGATGTGGGCAATCGGGAGTTGTTGGCCATGAAGTGGGCATTTGAGGAGTGGCGACATTGGCTTGAAGGAGCTAGACATCGCGTGGTGGTCTTGACTGATCACAAGAATTTGACTTATCTCAAGTCTGCCAAACGGTTGAATCCTAGACAGGCTCGATGGTCGCTCTTTTTCTCCCGTTTTGATTTTGTGGTTTCATACCTTCCGGGATCTAAGAATGTGAAGGCTGACGTCCTGTCGAGGAGTTTTGTGCCTGACTCTCCGGGTGTTCCGGAGTCGGCGGGTATTCTTAAAGAAGGGGTAATTTTGTCTGCCATTTCCCCTGATTTGCGGCGTGTGCTGCAAAAGTTTCAGGCTGATAGACCTGACCGTTGTCCTACGGAGAAACTGTTTGTCCCTGATAGATGGACTAGTAGAGTTATCTCTGAGATTCACTGTTCAGTGTTGGCTGGTCATCCTGGAATCTTTGGTACCAGAGATTTGGTGGCTAGATCCTTTTGGTGGCCTTCTTTGTCACGGGATGTGCTGTTGTGAATTCTGTGGTCGAGCTTCCTCCTGTGGTCATGAGTGGTACTTCGGCTGGTTCTGTCTATGAGCTTCCTCTGGTGGATGTGAGTGGGGCTGTGGCTTCTGAGTTTCCTTCCTCAGGTGACGAGGTTAAGTCGTTAGGTGCTGCTCTATTTAACTCCACCTAGTTCTTTGTTCCTGGCCTCCAGTCAATGTTCCAGTATTGGTCTTGCTCTCTCCTGGATCGTCTTGTGGCCTGTCTGCCCTGCATAAGCTAAGTTCTGCTTGTGTTACTTTTGTTTGCTATTTTTTCTGTCCAGCTTGCTATATTGGTTTTTCTTGCTTGCTGGAAGCTCTGGGACGCAGAGGGAGCACCTCCGTGCCGTTAGTCAGTACGGAGGGTCTTTTTGCGCCCTCTGCGTGGTTGTTTGTAGGTTTTTGTGCTGACCGCAAAGCTATCTTTACTATCCTCGGTCTATTCAGTAAGTCGGGCCTCACTTTGCTAAAACCTATTTCATCTCTGTGTTTGTATTTTCATCTTTACTCACAGTCATTATATGTGGGGGGCTGCCTTTTCCTTTGGGGAATTTCTCTGAGGCAAGGTAGGCTTATTTTTCTATCTTCAGGGCTAGCTAGTTTCTCAGGCTGGGCCCGAGGCGCCTAGGTCTGGTCAGGAGCGCTCCACGGCTACCTCTAGTGTGGTGTGATAGGATTAGGGATTGCGGTCAGCAGAGTTCCCACGTCTCAGAGCTCGTCCTATGTTATAAGTAACTATCAGGTCACTTTGTGTGCTCTTAACCACCAGGTCCATTGTGTTTCTGAATCACCAGTTCATAACAGTACTGGAGGCCCAAAGTACTAATGCTTCTCAATAGAGGGAAAAGAGAAGTTCTGAGACCATTTTTTTTTCTCTGCACTGTGTTTTGTCTTTCTTTTTCCCTAGACATTTGGGTGGTTCAGGACACAGGTGTAGTGATGGACATTAAAGGTCTGTTTTCTTGTGTGGATCATCTCGCTGCAAGAGTACAAAATATTCAAGACATTGTGGTTCAGAAATCTATGTTAGAACCTAGAATTCCTATTCCTGACTTATTTTCTGGAGATAGAGCTAAGTTTCTGAATTTCAAAAATAATTGTAAACTGTTTCTGGCTTTGAAACCCCGCTCCTCTGGTGACCCAGTTCAACAAGTTAAGATCATTATTTCTTTATTACGTGGTGACATCAAGACTGGGCATTTTCACTTGCGCCAGGAGATCCTGCATTATGCGATATTGATGCGTTTTTCTGGCGCTCGGATTGCTGTATGATGAACCTAATTCAGTGGATCAGGCAGAGAAAAATTTGCTGGCTCTGTGTCAGGGTCAGGATGAGGTACAGATATATTGTCAGAAGTTTAGGAAGTGGTCTGTGCTCACTCAATGGAATGAATGTGCGCTGGCAGCAATTTTCAGAAAGGGTCTCTCTGAAGCCCTTAAGGATGTCATGGTGGGATTTCCCACGCCTGCTGGTCTGAATGAGTCTATGTCTTTGGCCATTCAGATCGATCGACGCTTACGTGAGCGTAAAAATGTGCACTATTTGGCGGTATTATCTGAGCATAAACCTGAGCCTATGCAATGTGATAGGACTTTGACCAGAGCTGAACGGCAAGAACACAGACGTCGGAATGGGCTGTGTTTTTATTGTGGTGATTCCACTCATGCTATCTCCGATTGTCCTAAGCGCAGTAAGCGGTTCGCTAGGTCTGCCACCATTGGTACAGTACAGTCAAAATTTCTTTTGTCCGTTACTTTGATCTGCTCTTTGTCATCCTATTCTGTCATGGCATTTGTGGATTCAGGCGCTGCCCTGAATTTGATGGACTTGGACTTTGCTAGGCGCTGTGAGTTTTTCTTGGAGCCCTTGCAGTGTCCTATTCCATTGAGAGGAATTGATGCTACACCTTTGGCCAAGAATAAGCCTCAGTACTGGACCCAACTGACCATGTGCATGGCTCCTGCGCATCAGGAGGATATTCGCTTTTTGGTGTTGCATAATCTGCATGATGTGGCCGTGTTGGGATTGCCATGGCTACAGGTCCATAACCCAGTATTGGATTGGAAATCTATGTCTGTGTCCAGCTGGGGTTGTCAGGGGGTACATGGTGATGTTCCAGTTCTGTCTATTTCATCATCCACCCCTTCTGAGGTCCCAGAGTTCTTGTCGGATTAACGGGATGTATTTGATGAGCCCCAAGTCCAGTGCCCTACCTCCGCATAGAGATTGCGATTGTGCTATCGATTTGATTCCTGGTAGTAAGTTTCCTAAGGGTCGACTGATTAATTTGTCTGTGCCTGAGCATGCCGCTATGCGGAGTTACGTAAAGGAATCCTTGGAGAAGGGTCATATTCGCCCGTCGTCGTCGCCATTGGGAGCAGGGTTCTTTTTTGTGGCCAAGAAGGATGGTTCGTTGAGACCTTGTATTGATTACCGCCTTCTAAATAAAATCACAGTCAAATTTCAGTACCCCTTGCCGCTGCTGTCTGATTTGTTTGCTCGGATTAAGGGGGCTAGTTGGTTCACCAAGATAGATCTTCGTGGTGCGTATAATCTTGTGCGTATTAAACAGGGTGATGAATGGAAAACAGCATTTAATACGCCCGAGGGCCATTTTGAGTACCTGGTTATGCCATTCGGGCTTTCCAATGCTCCATCAGTATTTCAGTCCTTTATGCATGACATCTTCCGAGAGTACCTGGATAAATTCCTGATTGTACAGTTAGGTCCATATATATTTGGACAGAGACAACATTTTTCTAATTTTGGTTATAGACATTACCACAATGAATTTTAAACAACGCAATTTAGATTCAGTTGATGTTCAGACTTTCAGCTTTCATTTGAGGGTATCCACATTAAAATTGGATGAAGGGTTTAGGAGTTTCAGCTCCTTAGCATGCGCCATCCTGTTTTTAAAGGGACCAAAAGTAATTAAACAATTGACTCCAAGGCTATTTTATGGATAGGTGTGGGCAATCCCTTCATTATGTCATTCTCAATTAAGCAGATAAAAGGCCTGGAGTTGATTTGAGGTGTGGTGCTTGCATTTGGAAGGTTTTGCTGTGAAGTAAACATGCGGTCAAAGGAGCTCTCCATGCAGGTGAAACAAGCCCTCCTTAAGCTGCAAAAACAGAAAAAAACTCATCCGAGAAATTGCTACATTATTAAGAGTGGCAAAATCTACAGTTTGGTACATCCTGAGAAAGAAAGAAAGCACTGGTGAACTCATAAATGCAAAAAGACCTGGGCGCCCACGGAAGACAACAGTGGTGGATGATCGCAGAATAATCTCCATGGTGAAGAGAAACCCCTTCACAACAGCCAACCAAGTGAACAACACTCTCCAGGAGGTCGGCGTATCAATATCCAAATCTACCATAAAGAGAAGACTACATGAAAGTAAATACAGAGGGTTCACTGCACGGTGCAAGCCACTCATAAGTATCAAGAGTAAAAAGGCTAGACTGGACTTTGCTAAAAAACATCTAAAAAAGCCATCACAGTTCGGGAAGAACATTATTTGGACAGATTAAACCAAGATCAACCTCTACCAGAATGATGGAAAGAGAAAAGTATGGCAAAGGCGTGGTACAGCTCAGGATCCAAAGCGTACCACATCATCTGTAAAACACGGTGGAGGCAGTGTGATGGTTTGGGCATGCATGGCTGCCAGTGGCACTGGGTCACTAGTGTTTATTGATGATGTGACACAGGACAGAAGCAGCCGAATGACTTCTGAGGTATTCAGAGACATACTGTGTGCTGAGATCCAGCCAAATGCAGCCAAACTGATTGGTCATCGTTTCATACTACAGATGGACAATGGCCCAAAACATAAAGCCAAAGCAACCCAGGAGTTTATTAAAGCAAAGAAGTGGAATATTCTTGAATGGCCAAGTCAGTCACCTGATCTCAACCCAATTGAGCATGCATTTCACTTGTTAAAAACTAAACTTCAGACAGAAATGCCCACAAACAAACAGCAACTGAAAACCACCGCAGTGAAGGCCTGGCAGAGCATCAAAAAGGAGGAAACACAGCGTCTGGTGATGTCCATGAGTTCAAGACTTCAGGCAGTCATTGCCAACAAAGGGTTTTCAACCAAGTACTAAAAATGAACATTTTATTTAAAATTATTGAATCTGTCCAATTACTTTTGGTCCCTTTAAAAACAGGGTGGCACATGTTAAGGAGCTGAAACGCCTAAACCCTTCATCCAATTTTAATGTGGATACCCTCAAATGAAAGCTGAAAGTCTGAATTTCAACTGCATCTGAATTGATTTGTTTAAAATTCATTGTGGTAATGTCTATAACCAAAATTAGAAAAATGTTGTCTCTGTCCAAATATATATGGACCTAACTGTATACTTGGATGATATTTTGGTCTTCTCGGATGATTGGGAGTCTCACGTGAAGCAGGTTAGAATGTTTACTATATTATAAACACTGGCGCTCACCCAGAGAAACTGCCTAGTGATATTGCAGCTGCTGGCATCAGTCAGGGTAGTGCCCCCCTGTGTAACAATATAAACCAAAAAACAAACAGATAGATGCCGCGCTAGCAAATGTGGAAAACAATATCACTTATGGGTTATAGCACACGATAACCGACTAAAAGCAATAAACAAAGACAGAAAGCAAACAGACAAAACTCCCTGTGGATTCACGTCAGTGGAACCCCCTGACCCAGAAACAGATACTCCCCCCACCAATATAGTACCGCACCAGCAGCACAGTCTATCCTGCAATGAGTTAAGTGCTAATATCTCTAACTTACCAATGGTATGACTGACACAGCTAAGTGCGGGTCCGCGTTGCATGAGGGTAGATGTGCCTCTGTCCAATGTAAACCGCCAAGGGTTCCGGCCGATATTGTTTTCCACATTTGCTAGCGCGGCATCTATCTGTTTGTTTTTAGGTTAGAATGGTGTTCCAGGTCCTGCATGCGAATTCTTTGTTTGTGAAGGGGTCAAAGTGTCTCTTTGGTGTTCAGAAGGTTTCATTTTTGGGTTTCATTTTTTCCCCTTCTACTATCGAGATGGACCCTGTTAAAGTTCAGGCCATTTATGATTGGACTCAGCCGACATCTCTGAAAAGTCTGCAAAAGTTCCTGGGCTTTGCTAATTTTTATCGTCGCTTCATCAATAATTTTTCTAGTATTGCTAAACCGTTGACTGATTTGACCAAGAAGGGTGCTGATGTGGTCAATTGGTCTTCTGCTGCTGTAGAAGCTTTTCAGGAGTTGAAGCGTCGTTTTTCTTCTGCCCCTGTGTTGTGCCAGCCAGATGTTTCGCTCCCGTTCCAGGTCGAGGTTGATGCTTCTGAGATTGGAGCAGGGGCTGTTTTGTCGCAAAGAAGTTCTGATGGCTCGGTGATGAAACCATGTGCCTTCTTTTCCAGGAAGTTTTCGCCTGCTGAGCGTAATTATGATGTTGGCAATCGAGAGTTGTTGGCCATGAAGTGGGCATTCGAGGAGTGGCGTCATTGGCTTGAAGGAGCTAAGCATCGCGTGGTGGTCTTGACTGATCACAAGAACTTGACTTATCTCGAGTCTGCTAAACGGTTGAATCCTAGACAGGCTCGTTGGTCACTGTTTTTCTCCCGTTTTGACTTTGTGGTTTCGTACCTTCCGGGCTCTAAGAATGTGAAGGCAGATGCCCTGTCTAGGAGTTTTGTGCCCGACTCGCCGGGTTTGCCTGAGCCGGCGGGTATTCTCAAAGAGGGGGTAATTTTGTCTGCCATCTCCCCTGATTTGCAGCGGGTGCTGCAAAAATTTCAGGCTACTAGACCTGACCGTTGCCCAGCGGAGAAACTGTTTGTCCCTGATAAATGGACGAGTAGAGTTATCTCTGAGGTTCATTGTTCGGTGTTGGCTGGTCATCCTGGAATCTTTGGTACCAGAGATTTGGTGGCAAGATCCTTTTGGTGGCCGTCTCTGTCGCGGGATGTGCGTTCGTTTGTGCAGTCCTGTGGGATTTGTGCTCGGGCTAAGCCCTGCTGTTCTCGTGCCAGTGGGTTGCTTTTGCCCTTGCCAGTCTCGAAGAGGCCCTGGACACATATCTCTATGGATTTTATTTCGGATCTCCCCGTCTCTCAAAAGATGTCGGTCATTTGGGTGGTTTGTGATCGCTTCTCTAAGATGGTCCATTTGGTACCCTTGTCTAAATTGCCTTCCTCCTCTGATTTGGTGCCATTGTTTTTCCAGCATGTGGTTCGTTTACATGGCATTCCGGAGAACATCGTTTCTGACAGAGGTTCCCAGTTTGTTTTGAGGTTTTGGCGAGCCTTTTGTGCTAGGATGGGCATTGATTTGTCTTTTTCCTCGGCTTTCCATCCTCAGACAGATGGCCAAACTGAACGAACCAATCAGACCTTGGAAACATATCTGAGATGTTTTGTTTCTGCTGATCAGGATGATTGGGTGTCCTTTTTGCCTTTGGCTGAGTTCGCCCTTAATAATCGGGCCAGCTCGGCTACTTTGGTTTCGCCGTTTTTCTGCAATTCTGGTTTCCATCCTCGTTTCTCTTCAGGGCAGGTTGAGTCTTCGGACTGTCCTGGTATGGATACTGTGGTGGATAGGTTGCAGCAGATTTGGACTCATGTAGTGGACAATTTGACATTGTCCCAGGAGAAGGCTCAACGTTTCGCTAACCGTAGGCGCTGTGTGGGTCCCCGACTTCATGTTGGGGATTTGGTTTGGTTGTTGTCTCGTTATATTCCTATGAAAGTTTCCTCTCCTAAGTTTAAGCCTCGTTTCATTGGTCCGTATAGGATTTCTGATGTTCTTAATCCTGTGTCTTTTCGTTTGACCCTTCCAGCTTCTTTTTCCATCCATAATGTATTCCATAGGTCATTGTTGCGGAGATACGTGGCACCTGTGTTTCCATCCGTTGATCCTCCTGCCCCGGTTTTGGTTGAGGGGGAGTTGGAGTATATAGTGGAGAAGATTTTGGATTCTCGTATTTCGAGACGGAGACTCCAGTACCTGGTTAAGTGGAAGGGTTATGGTCAGGAAGATAATTCCTGGGTCTTTGCCTCTGATGTTCATGCTGCCGATCTGGTTCGTGCCTTTCATTTGGCTCATCCTGGTCGGCCTGGGGGCTCTGGTGAGGGTTCGGTGACCCCTCCTCAAGGGGGGGTACTGTTGTGAATTCTGTGGTCGAGCTCCCTCCTGTGGTCATGAGTAGGGTTGAGCGACCTTGACCTTTTTGGAGTCGAGCCGTGTTTCGCGAAACCCGACTATCTTATAAGTCGAGTCGAGTGGAAACGGCCGATTATCGCGAAAAGTCGGGTATCGCCCGAAACACGAAACCCAATGCAAGTCAATGGGGGAGCATAGTCGGCAGTGAGTGGAGGCCAGGAAAACATCTACACTGCCCATTTTAATTGCAAAAACATCCATTCTTGTTACTGAAGCTTGTCAATCGTAATTTAGCTTATAATAATTGGAAGGCATTTGAAATTGGGGGTCATTTGGCTAAAGTTGTGGGGGGTAGGGCTGGTTCAAGTAATTAGTGGGCCCAGGAAATCTGGAACACGTCACGGCAGTGGAGCAGGGAGAGGTAAGTATTTCAACTTTGCAAGTGCTGTGATCCTGAGCAAGCAGGGGGGGCCCACTAGTTGGCATTGGCACTGGCACAGGGCCCCTCAAAGTACAGCGGTGTGTTTGCACGGCGGGGGCGCCTCCCACCGGCAGCAACACTTTTGCATACTATGAAAGGCCCTGTGCCAGTGACGTCGCCAACTAGTATTCCTCCCCCCACCTGATGAAGTAACCTGCACTTTCATCTGCACCTTCCTCTTTGTCCCCGTGTAAGGTGGTATGGTATGCGGGAAGAGGAACCTGACTTTCAGCAGGGTCACAATCTTGCTGTGTAGCGTGCACGGGGAATTTTGCCTTATGGGTCAATGTACCAGCAGACTCATCTATCACTGGCTGGGCAATGGGCCGGATGAGGAGGAAACACAGATATAGGCCCAAAGAATAAAGTGGGCTAAATGCAGTTCAAAATTGGTAACACAGGACTAACCAGGGGGCATTGCAGTGGAGGACAACTGGAATGAGAGGCTGACACAGAGAGTAGGCCCAAATCAGTAAGTAGTCGAAATGCAGTTCAAAATTGGCAACCGTAGTAAACAGGCGGCACAGCTTTGTTCAGTGGAGGAGAACAGCAAGGAGTGGCAGACACCGATAGTAGGCCCCAACCCAACTAGTAGGCCAAATGCAGTCTAACATTAACAACTACTTAACGAGAGCCTGAAAATGGAATTTCAGGACAGGAAACCAGGAGAACAGCAAGGAGCGGCAGACACTGTTAGTAGGCCCCAAACCAACTAGTACACCAAATGCAGTTGTTCCATTTAACCACTATTTAACAAGAGCCGGAAGATAGAAGCTCAGGAAAGGCAACCTGGAGAACACCTTGGAGTGGAACACACCGTCTCTCTACACCCCATACCCATTTTGTAGGCCTAATGCAGCGTAGTTTCCAACAACTACTAAACGAGAGCATGAAGATCGAAGCAATGGAGAGGAAACCTGGGGAACACCTTGGAGTGGAACACACCATCTCTCTACACCCCATACCCATTTTGTAGGCCTAATGCAGTGTAGTTCCCAACAACTACTAAACGAGAGTCGGAAGACCGAAGCAATGTGGACGAAACCTGGGGAACACCTTGGAGTGTAACACACCATCTCTCTACACCCCATACCCAATTTGTAGGCCTAATGCAGCGTAGTTTCCAACAACTACTAAACGAGAGCATGAAGATCGAAGCAATGGCGAGGAAACCTGGGGAACACCTGGGAGTGTAACACACCATCTCTCTACACCCCATACCCAATTTGTAGGCCTAATGCAGCATAGTTTCCAACAACTACTAAACGAGAGCATGAAGATCGAAGCAATGGCGAGGAAACCTGGGGAACACCTTGGAGTGTAACACACCGTCTCTCTACACCCCATACCCAATTTGTAGGCCTAATGCAGCGTAGTTTCCAACAACTACTAAACGAGAGCATGAAGATCGAAGCAATGGAGAGGAAACCTGGGGAACACCTTGGAGTGGAACACACCATCTCTCTACACCCCATACCCAATTTGTAGGCCTAATGCAGTGTAGTTTCCAACAACTACTAAATGAGAGCATGAAGATCGAAGCAATGGAGAGGAAACCTGGGGAACACCTTGGAGTGGAACACACCATCTCTCTACACCCCATACCCAATTTGTAGGCCTAATGCAGCGTAGTTTCCAACAACTACTAAACGAGAGCATGAAGATCGAAGCAATGGAGAGGAAACCTGGGGAACACCTTGGAGTGGAACACACCATCTCTCTACACCCCATACCCAATTTGTAGGCCTAATGCAGTGTAGTTTCCAACAACTACTAAAGGAGAGCATGAAGATCGAAGCAATGGAGAGGAAACCTGGGGAACACCTTGGAGTGGAACACACCATCTCTCTACACCCCATACCCAATTTGTAGGCCTAATGCAGTGTAGTTTCCAACAACTACTGAAGGAGAGCATGAAGATCGAAGCAATGGCGAGGAAACCTGGGGAACACCTTGGAGTGTAACACACCATCTCTCTACACCCCATACCCAATTTGTAGGCCTAATGCAGCGTAGTTTCCAACAACTACTAAACGAGAGCATGAAGATCGAAGCAATGGCGAGGTAACCTGGGGAACACCTTGGAGTGTAACACACCATCTCTCTACACCCCATACCCAATTTGTAGGCCTAATGCAGCATAGTTTCCAACAACTACTAAACGAGAGCATGAAGATCGAAGCAATGGAGAGGAAACCTGGGGAACACCTTGGAGTGGAACACACCATCTCTCTACACCCCATACCCAATTTGTAGGCCTAATGCAGTGTAGTTTCCAACAACTACTAAACGAGAGCATGAAGATCGAAGCAATGGCGAGGAAACCTGGGGAACACCTTGGAGTGTAACACACCATCTCTCTACACCCCATACCCAATTTGTAGGCCTAATGCAGCGTAGTTTCCAACAACTACTAAACGAGAGCATGAAGATCGAAGCAATGGAGAGGAAACCTGGGGAACACCTTGGAGTGGAACACACCATCTCTCTACACCCCATACCCAATTTGTAGGCCTAATGCAGTGTAGTTTCCAACAACTACTAAACGAGAGCATGAAGATCGAAGCAATGGAGAGGAAACCTGGGGAACACCTTGGAGTGGAACACACCATCTCTCTACACCCCATACCCAATTTGTAGGCCTAATGCAGCGTAGTTTCCAACAACTACTAAACGAGAGCATGAAGATCGAAGCAATGGAGAGGAAACCTGGGGAACACCTTGGAGTGGAACACACCATCTCTCTACACCCCATACCCATTTTGTAGGCCTAATGCAGTGTAGTTTCCACAACTACTAAACGAGAGCATTAAGATCGAAGCAATGGCGAGGTAACCTGGGGAACACCTTGGAGTGGAACACACCATCTCTCTACACCCCATACCCAATTTGTAGGCCTAATGCAGCGTAGTTTCCAACAACTACTAAACGAGAGCATGAAGATCGAAGCAATGGCGAGGAAACCTGGGGAACACCTTGGAGTGGAACACACCATCTCTCTACACCCCATACCCAATTTGTAGGCCTAATGCAGTGTAGTTTTCTACAACTACTAAACGAGAGTCGGAAAACCGAAGCAATGTGGACGAAACCTGGGGCACACCTTGGGGCGGCAGACACCGTTAGTAGGCCCTACCAAAGTTGTACCCCCAATGCAGTTTTAAAATTCCTAGAGGCTGAAAACAAGACTATTGACGCTCAGCTTTTTTCAAAGGAACACAGCTGAATTGAGTGGCGCAGACAGACACAGGTAGTAGGCCTTAAACCAAAAATGTGGCTCACTGCAGCTTAAAAAAGTTACAGGGGTACACAGGCAGCATTGCTCTGGGCAGTGGAGGACAATTTCAATAGTGGACCGCAGACAGACTTTGTACGCCTACTATTAAAAAAAGGATGCTCTATGCAATTAAAAATAGGTTCCAGGGGTCCACGGGCAGCAGTGGTCTGGTCAGTGGACGAGTATTGGAAGGAGGGACCGCAGACAGGCATAGTAGGCCTAACATAACAACATTAGGCTGTAGACACTTTAAAATTGGTTCCAGGGGTAAACGGGCAGCAGTGGTGTGGTCAGCGGAGGAAAATTTGAATTAGGGACTGCAGACAGACTTTGTAGGCTGTCCCCTGTGGACCATGCATCCAACACATTAACCCAGTGCGCCGTAATGGACACGTAACTTTTTGTGGACATGCCTACTGGTCCATGCGTCTCTTGTCAGGTGCACCTTTCTACTGTTTGATTGCCTGAGTGCTATGACAATGCAGACTTTTTCATGCCGCTGGAGGGCTGGGATGGCTTTTCTCGCAAAAGAAATGTCGACTGGATAGCTTGAACCGTGGTACAGCGTAGTTCATCTGGGCTTTCTAAATATGAAACAAAGAAAAAAAGGAGGCTCCATGCACTTTCAGCTGGGTTCCAGGGGTACACGGCCAGCATTGGTCTGGTCAGTGGAGAAGTATTGGAAGGAGGGACCGCAGACAGGCATCGAAGGCCTAACATAATAACTGATGGCTGTAGGCAATTTTAAATTGGTTCCAGGGGAACACGGGCAGCAGTGGCCTGGTCAGTGTAGTAGTAGTAGAAAGAAAGGACCGCAGACAGGCTTCGAAGGCCTAACATAACAAAATTGGGCTGGCTGTAGGCAATTTTAAATTGGTTCCAGGGGAACACGGGCAGCAGTGGTGTGGTCAGTGGAGGCCTAGTGGAAGGAGTGACCGCAGACAGGCATCGAAGGCCTAACATAATAACAGATGGCTGTAGGCAATTTTAAATTGGTTCCAGGGGAACACGGGCAGCAGTGGCCTGGTCAGTGTAGTAGTAGTAGAAAGAAAGGACTGCAGACAGGCTTCGAAGGCCTAACATAACAAAATTGGGCTGGCTGTATGCAATTTTAAATTGGTTCCAGGGGAACACGGGCAGCAGTGGTTTGGTCAGTGGAGGCCTAGTGGAAGGAGTGACCGCAGACAGGCATCGAAGGCCTAACATAATAACAGATGGCTGTAGGCAATTTTAAATTGGTTCCAGGGGAACACGGGCAGCAGTGGCCTGGTCAGTGTAGTAGTAGTTGAAAGAACGGACCGCAGACAGGCTTCGAAGGCCTAACATAAAAAAATTGGGCTGGCTGTAGGCAATTTTAAATTGGTTCCAGTGGTACACGGGCAGCAGTGGTGTGGTCAGTGGAGGCCTAGTGGAAGGTGGGACCGCAGACAGGCATCGAAGGCCTAACATAATAACAGATGGCTGTAGGCAATTTTAAATTGGTTCCAGGGGAACACGGGCAGCAGTGGCCTGGTCAGTATAGTAGTAGTAGAAAGAAAGGACCGCAGACAGGCTTCGAAGGCCTAACATAACAAAATTGGGCTGGTTGTAGGCAATTTTAAATTGGTTCCAGGGGTACACGGGCAGCAGTGGTGTGGTCAGTGGAGGCCTAGTGGAAGGAGTGACCGCAGACAGGCATCGAAGGCCTAACATAATAACAGATGGCTGTAGGCAATTTTAAATTGGTTCCAGGGGAACACGGGCAGCAGTGGCCTGGTCAGTGTAGTAGTAGTTGAAAGAACGGACCGCAGACAGGCTTCGAAGGCCTAACATAAAAAAATTGGGCTGGCTGTAGGCAATTTTAAATTGGTTCCAGGGGTACACGGGCAGCAGTGGTGTGGTCAGTGGAGGCCTAGTGGAAGGAGTGACCGCAGACAGGCATCGAAGGCCTAACATAATAACAGATGGCTGTAGGCAATTTTAAATTGGTTCCAGGGGAACACGGGCAGCAGTGGCCTGGTCAGTGTAGTAGTAGTTGAAAGAACGGACCACAGACAGGCTTCGAAGGCCTAACATAAAAAAATTGGGCTGGCTGTAGGCAATTTTAAATTGGTTCCAGTGGTACACGGGCAGCAGTGGTGTGGTCAGTGGAGGCCTAGTGGAAGGAGGGACCGCAGACAGGCATCGAAGGCCTAACATAATAACAGATGGCTGTAGGCAATTTTAAATTGGTTCCAGGGGAACACGGGCAGCAGTGGCCTGGTCAGTGTAGTAGTAGTAGAAAGAAAGGACCGCAGACAGGCTTCGAAGGCCTAACATAACAAAATTGGGCTGGCTGTAGGCAATTTTAAATTGGTTCCAGGGCAACACGGGCAGCAGTGGTGTGGTCCGTGGAGGCCTAGTGGAAGGAGTGACCGCAGACAGGCATCAAAGGCCTAACATAATAACAGATGGCTGTAGGCAATTTTAAATTGGTTCCAGGGGAACACGGGCAGCAGTGGCCTGGTCAGTGTAGTAGTAGTTGAAAGAACGGACCACAGACAGGCTTCGAAGGCCTAACATAAAAAAATTGGGCTGGCTGTAGGCAATTTTAAATTGGTTCCAGTGGTACACGGGCAGCAGTGGTGTGGTCAGTGGAGGCCTAGTGGAAGGAGGGACCGCAGACAGGCATCGAAGGCCTAACATAATAACAGATGGCTGTAGACAATTTTAAATTGGTTCCAGGGGAACACGGGCAGCAGTGGCCTGGTCAGTGTAGTAGTAGTAGAAAGAAAGGACCACAGACAGGCTTCGAAGGCCTAACATAACAAAATTGGGCTGGCTGTAGGCAATTTTAAATTGGTTCCAGGGCAACACGGGCAGCAGTGGTGTGGTCCGTGGAGGCCTAGTGGAAGGAGTGACCGCAGACAGGCATCGAAGGCCTAACATAATAACAGATGGCTGTAGGCAATTTTAAATTGGTTCCAGGTGAACACGGCCAGCAGTGGCCTGGTCAGCGGAGGATGATTGTAATGAGTGTCTCCCAGTTAGTAGTCCAAAACAATACATAAATGTGAATGTCTCACATTAAAATCCAGCGAAAACACTAAAGGGTGCAATCTTTAGGTACAGGGGTGGGATCCTCTGCATTGTTTGTGACCTACTAATTTGGCACAAAGTTTTTACTTTGGTAAATAGAGGACACTGCCCCTGACTATGTTAAGTACCATTATACATGTCAACACATTGGTATTGTCAGTGGCAGGAATGGAAGGATGTCAGCGCATAGTCTAAACATTGGTGGAAGTGTGAGAGATAATTGTGGAAGTGGCAGAGCAATGTTTGACCTGGGGGTGGGTGAACTCTCTTGTGGACGGCGGTACAGGCCCAGGGCCCCTCATGTTACAACAGTGTGTCTGACGTTGGGTGCGCACCACCACCGCCAGAGACAATTTATTGTACTATGAGGGACCCAGCGGCAGTGCCGTCGACCAAAAGCGGGCACACCCACCTCTTCAGACAAACAGCACTCTCACAGGTGCTTGCGCCAAGTCGCAATACCACGGCCACGTGTGGGGAGTTTGGCCATTTAGGGAGGTGTAAACATGTCGTATGCTGGACAATCAGCTGCTGCAAATTAAGACATTTGAAAAGTCATTCACAGTAGTCCACAGGCAAGAGCTTTTCATAGGAAAGCTAGGTGTCGCCCGGGCAAGGTGGGGCAAAAGAATTCGAAATCCAGTTGTGGTTCATTTTAATGAATGTTAGATCATCAACATTTTGTGTAGCCAGACGAGTCCTTTTTTCGGTTAATATTGAACCTGCAGCACTGAATACTCTTTCTGATAGGACACTAGCTGCCGGGCAAGCAAGCTCCTGCAATGCATATTCAGCCAATTCTGGCTAGGTGTCTAATTTTGATGCCCAGTAATCAAATGGGAATGACGGTTGAGGGAGAACATCGATAAGGGATGAAAAATAGTTTGTAACCATACTGGACAAATGTTGTCTCCTGTCTCTTTCAATTGATGCAGCAGTACCTGTCCTGTCTGCGGTCATAGCAAAATCACTCCACAACCTGGTCAGAAAACCCCTCTGTCCAACGCCACTTCTGATGTGTGCACCCCTAACACTCCTGGTCTGCTGCCCCCTGGAGCTCGTGTGAGAACGATCACGGGCGCTGTGTGCTGGGAATGCCTGAAGCAAACGGTCAACAAGAGTTGATTGTTTTGTTGCTAATATTAGTTCCAAGTTCTCATGTGGCATAATATTTTGCAATTTGCCTTTATAGCGAGGATCAAGGAGGCAGGCCAACCAGTAATCGTCATCATTCATCATTTTAGTAATGCGTGTGTCCCTTTTGAGGATACGCAAGGCATAATCCGCCATGTGGGCCAAAGTTCCAGTTGTCAAATCTGCGGTTGTGCTTGGTTGAGGTGCAGTTGCAGGCAAATCTACGTCACTTGTGTCCCTCAAAAAACCAGAACCCGGCCTTGCCACGCCACCAATTTCCAGTGCCCCCGGGAAAGCTTCCTCATTAAAAATATACTCATCCTCATCATCCTCCTCGTCCTCCACCTCCTCTTCGCCCGCTACCTCGTCCTGTACACTGCCCTGACCAGACAATGGCTGACTGTCATCAAGGCTTTCCTCTTCCTCTGGTGCAGACGCCTGATCCTTTATGTGCGTCAAACTTTGCATCAGCAGACGCATTAGGGGGATGCTCATGCTTATTATGGCGTTGTCTGCACTAACCAGCCGTGTGCATTCCTCAAAACACTGAAGGACTTGACACATGCCTTGTATCTTCGACCACTGCACACCCGACAACTCCATGTCTGCCATCCTACTGCCTGCCCGTGTATGTGTATCCTCCCACAAAAACATAACAGCCCGCCTCTGTTCGCACAGTCTCTGAAGCATGTGCAGTGTTGAGTTCCACCTTGTTGCAACGTCTATGATTAGGCGATGCTGGGGAAGGTTCAAAGACCGCTGATAGGTCTGCATACGGCTGGAGTGTACAGGCGAACTGCGGATATGTGAGCAAAGTCCACGCACTTTGAGGAGTAGGTCGGAGAAACCAGGATAACTTTTCAATAAGCACTGCACCACCAGGTTTAAGGTGTGAGCCAGGCAAGGAATGTGTTTCAGTTGGGAAAGGGAGATGGCAGCCATGAAATTCCTTCCATTATCACTCACTACCTTGCCTGCCTCAAGATCTACTGTGCCCAGCCACGACTGCGTTTCTTCCTGCAAGAACTCGGACAGAACTTCCGCGGTGTGTCTGTTGTCGCCCAAACACTTCATAGCCAATACAGCCTGCTGACGATTGCCAGTAGCTGCCCCATAATGGGACAACTGGTGTGCAACAGTGACAGCTGACGATGGAGTGATTTGGCGACTGCGGTCTGTGGAAGAGCTCTCGCTTCTGCAGGAGGACGAGGAGGAGGAGGAGGGGGTGCGAACGCCTACAGCCAACTGTTTCCTAGACCGTGGGCTAGGCACAACTGTCCCGAAATTGATGTCCCCTGTGGACCCTGCATCCACCACATTCACCCAGTGTGCCGTGATGGACACGTAACGTCCCTGGCCATGCCTACTGGTCCATGCATCTGTAGTCAGGTGCACCTTTGTACTCACAGATTGCCTGAGTGCATGGACGATGCGCTGTTTAACATGCTGGTGCAGGGCTGGGATGGCTTTTCTGGAAAAAAAGTGTCGACTGGGTAGGTCGTAGCGTGGTTCAGCGTACTCCATCAGGGCTTTGAAAGCTTCGCTTTCAACTAACCGGTAGGGCATCATCTCTAACGAGATTAGTCTAGCTATGTGGGCGTTCAAACGCTATGTACGCGGATGCGAGGATAAGTACTTCCTTTTTCTAACCAGAGTCTCATGTAGGGTGAGCTGGACTGGAGAGCTGGAGATCGTGGAACTAGCGGGTGTGCCGATGGCCATGGCAGACTGAGAGACTGTTGGAGACGGTATTGTTTCCGCCGGTGCCCTAAATGCAGTATTTCCTCCTACAAAACTGGTGATTCCCTGACCCTGACTGCTTTTGGCTGGCAAAGAAAGCTGCACAGATACTGCCGGTGGTGCGGAAAATGGTGGCCTTACAGTGACGGAAGGGATGTTGCGTTGCTGACTAGCTTCATTGGCCGAGGGTGCTACAACCTTAAGGGATGTTTGGTAGTTAGTCCAGGCTTGCAAATGCATGGTGGTTAAATGTCTATGCATGCAACTTGTATTGAGACTTTTCAGATTCTGACCTCTGCTTAAGCTAGTTGAACATTTTTGACAGATGACTTTGCGCTGATCAATTGGATGTTGTTTAAAAAAATGCCAGACTGCACTCTTCCTAGCATCGGATCCCTTTTCAGGAATTGCAGACTGAGCTTTAACCGGATGGACACGCTGTCCTCCAACAGTTTTTTGCTTTGCCACTCGTTTTGGGCCAGATACGGGCCCGGCAGATGGAACCTGTTGCGATGTTGATGCCTGCTGCGGCCCCTCCTTCTCCGCTTCAGAACTACTGCTGCCTGCACCCTGTTCCCCCAATGGCTGCCAATCGGGGTCAACAACAGGGTCATCTATTACCTCCTCTTCTACCTCGTGTGAAACTTCATCTGTGTCACCGTGTCGGTCGGTGGTATAGCGTTCGTGATGGGGCAACATAGTCTCATCAGGGTCTGATTGTGGATCAGTACCCTGAGAGGGCAATGTTGTGGTCTGAGTCAAAGGACCAGCATAATAGTCTGGCTGTGGCTGTGCATCAGTGCACTCCATGTCAGAATCTACTTGTAATGGGCATGGCCTGTTAACTGTTTCACTTTCTAAGCCAGGGACGGTATGTGTAAAGAGCTCCATGGAGTAACCCGTTGTGTCGCCTGCTGCATCCTTCTCTCTTGTTGTTGTTTTTGCTGAAGAGGACAAGGAAGCGACTTGTCCCTGACCGTGAACATCCACAAACGACGCGCTGCTTTTACATTTACCAGTTTCAGAAGAGGAGGCAAAAGAGCTAGAGGCTGAGTCTGCAAGGTAAGCCAAAACTTGCTGTTGCTGCTCCGGCTTTAAAAGCGGTTTTCCTACTCCCAGAAAAGAGAGCGTTCGAGGCCTTGTGTAGCCAGACGACGAACCTGGCTCCACAGCTCCAGACGTAGGTGGAATATTTTTTTTCCCACGACCACCTGATGCTCCACTACCACTACCATCATTACCAGCTGACAATGAACGCCCAAGGCCATGACCTCTTGCACCAGACTTCCTCATTGTTTTAAAAACTTAACCAAAGTAACTTTATTTGTTGCTGTCAAACAACTTACACGGTGAGCTATAACTTCTGTTTGATTTCAATATCCCTTTACAGGTTGGTGAGACCACAAGGAAAATCAGGCACAATGTTACACACTCCCACCTATTTTTTTTTTTCAGGAAGACTTTATAAACAAAATAAAATAAAATGATTTTTTCAGGAATAATTTAGAAACCAAATAAAATAAAATGATTTTTTCTATGACAATTTAGAAACCAAATAAAGAAAAAAAAAGGCTTTCTATGCCCCACTGAGTGAGAGATGGCACACACAGGAGTCAGGAGTGGCCCACAAACCCTGAGGCCAATATTTTTCTCCCACTGATTGATGTAGTGATTTTTTTCAGGTAGATTTTGGAACCCAAATCAAGCAAAAAAATTAATAGGCTTTCTATGGCCCACAATTTGAGAGAGAGAGAGAGAGAGAGAGATGGCACACCCAGGAGTCAAGACTGGCACACAAGCAGAAAGGGCAATATTAATCTCCCACCTATTTTTTTTTTTTTCAGGGAGACTTTATAAACAAAATAAAATAAAATGATTTTTTCAGGAATAATTTAGAAACCAAATAAAATAAAATGATTTTTTCAATGACAATTTAGAAACCAAATAAAAAAAAATAAAAAAAGGCTTTCTATGCCCCACTGAGTGAGAGATGGCACACACAGGAGTCAGGAGTGGCACACAAGCCCTGAGGCCAATATTTTTCTCCCACTGATTGATGTAGTGATTTTTTCAGGTAGATTTTAGAACCCAAATCAAGCAAAAAAATTAATAGGCTTTCTATCGCCCACTGACTGAGAGATGGCACACACAGGAGTCAGGAGTGGCACACAAGCCCTGAGGCCAATATTTTTCTCAACACTGATTGATCTAGTGATTTTTTCAGGTAGATTTTAGAACCCAAATCAAGCAAAAAAATAAATAGGCTTTCTATGGCCCACTGACTGAGAGATGGCACACACAGGAGTCAGGAGTGGCCCACAAGCCCTGAGGCCAATATTTTTCTCCCACTGATTGATGTAGTGATTTTTTCAGGTAGATTTTAGAACCCAAATCAAGCAAAAAAATAAATAGGCTTTCTATGGCCCACAATTTGAGACAGAGAGAGAGAGAGATGGCACACCCAGGAGTCAAGACTGGCACACAAGCAGAAAGGGCAATATTAATCTCCCACCTATTTTTTTTTTTCAGGGAGACTTTATAAACAAAATAAAATAAAATGATTTTTTCAGGAATAATTTAGAAACCAAATAAAATAAAATGATTTTTTCAATGACAATTTAGAAACCAAATAAAAAAAAATAAAAAAAGGCTTTCTATGCCCCACTGAGTGAGAGATGGCACACACAGAAGTCAGGAGTGGCACACAAGCCCTGAGGCCAATATTTTTCTCCCACTGATTGATGTAGTGATTTTTTCAGGTAGATTTTAGAACCCAAATCAAGCAAAAAAATTAATAGGCTTTCTATGGCCCACTGACTGGGAGATGGCACACACAGGAGTCAGGAGTGGCACACAAGCTCTGAGGCCAATATTTTTCTCCCACTGATTGATGTAGTGATTTTTTTCAGGTAGATTTTAGAACCCAAATCAAGCAAAAAAATTAATAGGCTTTCTATGGCCCACTGACTGAGAGATGGCACACATAGGAGTCAGGAGTGGCTCACAAGCCCTGAGGCCAATATTTTTCTCCCACTGATTGATGTAGTGATTTTTTCAGGTAGATTTTAGAACCCAAATGAAGCAAAAAAATAAATAGGCTTTCTATGGCCCACTGACTGAGAGATGGCACACACAGGAGTCAGGAGTGGCACACAAGCCCTGAGGCCAATATTTTTCTCCCACTGATTGATGTAGTGATTTTTTCAGGTAGATTTTAGAACCCAAATCAAGCAAAAAAATAAATAGGCTTTCTATGGCCCACTGACTGAGAGATGGCACACACAGTGATGGCACTCTAGCAGAAATGCCAATCTTAATCTCCCACAAAAAAAAAAAAAACAGGGACTGTCCTGCAATTACTATCTCCCTGCAGTAATCTCAGCCAGGTATGGCAGGCAGCAATAAGGAGTGGACTGATGCACAAATTAAATAAAAAGTGTGGACAAACAAAAAAGATAGCTGTGCAGAAAGGAAGGAACAAGAGGATTTGTGCTTTGAAAAAAGCAGTTGGTTTGCACAGCGGCGTACACACAGCAATGCAGCTATCAGGGAGCCTTCTAGGGCAGCCCAATGAGCTACAGCGCTGAGAAAAAAAAATGTAGCTTCCACTGTCCTTGCACACTGAAGGTGGTGTTGGACAGTGGAAATTGCTACAGCACAAGCGGTTTGGTGGTTAATGGACCCTGCCTAACGCTATCCCTGCTTCTGACGAAGGTGCAGCAACCTCTCCCTAAGCTCAGATCAGCAGCAGTAAGATGGCGGTCGGCGGGAATGCCCCTTTATAGCCCCTGTGACGCCGCAGACAGCAAGCCAATCACTGCAATGCCCTTCGCTAAGATGGTGGGGACCAGGACCTATGTCATCACGCTGCCCACACTCTGCGTTCACCTTCATTGGCTGAGAAATGGCGCTTTTCGCGTCATTGAAACGCGACTTTGGCGCAAAAGTCGCGTACCGCATGGCCGACCACGCACAGAGGTCGGATCGGGTTTCATGAAACTCGACTTCGCCAAAAGTCGGCGACTTTTGAAAATGTTCGACCCGTTTCGCTCAACCCTAGTCATGAGTGGTACTGCGGCTGGTTCTGTCTATGAGCTTCCTCTGGTGGATGTGAGTGGGGCTGCGGCTTCTGAGTTCCTTCCTCAGGTGTCGAGGTTAAGTCGTTAGGTGCTGCTCTATTTAACTCCACCTAGTTCTTTGTTCCTGGCCTCCAGTCAATGTTCCAGTATTGGTCTTGCTCTCTCCTGGATCGTCTTGTGGCCTGTCTGCCCTGCATAAGCTAAGTTCTGCTTGTGTTACTTTTGTTTGCTATTTTTTCTGTCCAGCTTGCTATATTGGTTTTTCTTGCTTGCTGGAAGCTCTGGGACGCAGAGGGAGCACCTCCGTGCCGTTAGTCGGTACAGAGGGTCTTTTTGCGCCCTCTGCGTGGTTGTTTGTAGGTTTTTGTGCTGACCGCAAAGCTATCTTTACTATCCTTGGTCTATTCAGTAAGTCGGGCCTCACTTTGCTAAAACCTATTTCATCTCTGTGTTTGTATTTTCATCTTTACTCACAGTCATTATATGTGGGGGCTGCCTTTTCCTTTGGGGAATTTCTCTGAGGCAAGGTAGGCTTATTTTTCTATCTTCAGGGCTAGCTAGTTTCTCAGGCTGGGCCCGAGGCGCCTAGGTCTGGTCAGGAGCGCTCCACGGCTACCTCTAGTGTGGTGTGATAGGATTAGGGATTGCGGTCAGCAGAGTTCCCACGTCTCAGAGCTCGTCCTATGTTATTAGTAACTATCAGGTCACTTTGTGTGCTCTTAACCACCAGGTCCATTGTGTTTCTGAATCACCAGCTCATAACAATGTGCTTTCTTTTGTGCAGTCCTGTGGGACTTGTGCTCGGGCTAAGCCCTGCTGTTCTCGTGCCAGTGGGTTGCTTTTGCCCTTGCCGATCCCGAAGAGGCCCTGGACGCATATTTCCATGGATTTTATTTCTGATCTCCCTGTTTCTCAAAAGATGTCGGTCATTTGGGTGGTTTGTGATCGCTTCTCTAAGATGGTCCATTTGGTACCCTTAACTAAATTGCCTTCCTCCTCTGATTTGGTGCCTTTGTTTTTCCAGCATGTGGTTCGTTTGCATGGCATTCCAGAGAACATCGTCTCGGACAGAGGTTCCCAGTTTGTTTCGAGGTTTTGGCGGTCCTTTTGCGCTAAGATGGGCATTGATTTGTCTTTTTCTTCGGCTTTTCATCCTCAGACTAATGGCCAAACCGAACGAACTAATCAGACTTTGGAGACATATCTGAGATGCTTTGTTTCTGCTGATCAGGATGATTGGGTGTCCTTCTTGCCTTTGGCTGAGTTCGCCCTTAATAATCGGGCCAGCTCGGCTACTTTAGTTTCTCCTTTTTTCTGTAATTCTGGTTTCCATCCTCGTTTTTCTTCAGGGCAGGTTGAGCCTTCGGACTGTCCTGGTGTGGATGCGGTGGTGGACAGGTTGCAGCAGATTTGGACTCATGTGGTGGACAATTTGACATTGTCCCAGGAGAAGGCTCAACGTTTCGCTAACCGCCGGCGTTGTGTTGGTCCCCGACTTCGTGTTGGGGATTTGGTTTGGTTGTCATCTCGTCACGTTCCTATGAAGGTTTCCTCTCCTAAGTTTAAGCCTCGTTTCATTGGGCCATATAAGATTTCTGAAGTTCTTAATCCTGTGTCATTTCGTTTGGACCTTCCAGCTTCTTTTGCCATCCATAATGTGTTCCATAGGACGTTGTTGCGGAGATACGTGGCGCCTATGGTTCCCTCCGTTGATCCTCCTGCCCTGGTGTTGGTCGAGGGGGAGTTGGAGTATGTGGTGGAGAAGATTTTGGATTCTCGTGTTTCGAGACGGAAACTCCAGTACCTGGTCAAGTGGAAGGGTATGGTCAGGAAGATAATTCCTGGGTTTTTGCCTCTGATGTTCATGCTGCCGATCTTGTTCGTGCCTTTCATTTGGCTCATCCTGATCGGCCTGGGGGCTCTGGTGAGGGTTCGGTGACCCCTCCTCAAGGGGGGGGGTACTGTTGTGAATTCTGTTGTCGAACTCTCTCCTGTGGTCGTGAATGGTACTTCGGTGAGTTCTGTCTATGGGCTCCCTCTGGTGGCTATGAGTGAAGCTGCTGCTTCTGAGGTTCCTTACACAGGTGACATGGTTTATCCTTTGGTTGGCTGCTCTATTTAACTCCTCTCAGATCGTTACTCCATGCCAGCTGTCAATGTTTTTGCATTGGTTCAGTTCGCTCCTGGATCTCTCTGGTGACCTGCCTTCTCAGTAGTGTATCATCCATATGTTTCGTCAAACTCAATCTGACAGGTGGACACGCCCCTATCAAAGTGTATCAAAGTGTGTAACCCCTCCCCTCCCCATGTCTGACAGCTGGTAGCCAGCTGTCCCTCCTTGTTTGATTTCCCCTTTTGATATAGTTTGATATAGTTTAATTTGCTGCAGTTTGATATTATCAGAGTATTTGATACAGCGATTCTCACTTTCTATCATATCAATTAGATTCTCATTTTATATGAAGTTGTTATGAGTTTACTGCAGTTATCAGAGCAATGTATTTTATTTGACAGCCACAACAGTCACACAGGTCATAATGATAGTGTATCTGCAGCATGTTATTTGGAAATAAAGAACACATTTCAATGTGTGGCTGTAGATGTTATCTGAGGGTCATTTGCCCGGAGGTGTTATGGGTGTTTTCTTTGTGCCTGTAGATGCTATCTGAGGGTCATTTGTTATTTATTTTTGTACAAATCCAGGCTGTTTGCTGATCTCCTTTTTGTATTCGCTTTCTCTTTGTGCCTGTAGATGTTATCTGAGGGTCATTTGCCCGGAGGTGTTATGGGTGTTTTTGCTTATAATGCATATTTATTTACATGGTTTACTGATAGTACTATACTAATAGTTTGATATACTTTAATTTGCTGCAGTTTGATATTATCAGAGTATTTGATACAGCGATTCTCACTTTCTATCATATCAATTAGATTCTCATTTTATATGAAGTTGTTATGAGTTTACTGCAGTTATCAGAGCAATATATTTTATTTGACAGCCACAACAGGCACACAGGCCATAATGATAGTGTATCTGCAGCCTGTTATTTGGAAATAAAGAACACATTTCAAGTTAGCAATGTCTCAGAGATCTAAACCACTAACAAGCTGTCCCTGAGTCTGGCTGGCTTCCTCTTTTGATATAGTTTGATATAGTTTGATATAGTTTTTATGCTTATAATGCATATTTATCTATCTAGCCCTAGTATTTTGGATATCTCAAAAGGGTGTGACACATTCACATATATTATTCCAGCTTTCTTTAATTCTACATTATTTTAGCACATATTAATTTCACAACTTTTATATGATATTTATAACACTCATTTTATATGAGTTTTCTAACACATTCTCACGGGGATATTATATATATATATTGTGTTTTGCATCATTATTTGACACTGTAATTCGCATTTTATATAAAATCTGCATAAAAAAATCTTCTTGGCTACACCAAAACACGTAAGAAACAAATGTATAACTTTTAGCTCTGCCGCATCCACAGATATTATTCCAGCGTTCTTTAATTCTACATTATTTTATCACATATTAATTTCACAACTTTTATATGATATTTATAACACATTCTCATTTATATGGGATTTATAGCACAATATTGTAAAATCATTTATTGGTTCGCGGCCTTACTAGGGATCTCAGGATCCCATGTTTAGTACTGGCATATGTTGCATAATTTCAGCACATTTCCTGTACCACAGTATATTTTTTCATGTGCAGCATTATTAGTCATTTAGGACTTATTTATGTTATCATGTTTTTGCACTTTATTAATATGCTGTCCATATAGGTCAGTGAGATATATATATCTGTATGTGTGCCTGTTTCCCCCCCCCTCCCCCCCTTTCACCTTGTGTATAGGCATTGGCCATATTATAGGCATTGTGTGTATTCGCTTTCTCTTTGTGCCTGTAGGTGTTACCTGAGGGTCATTTATATGGGATTTATAACACAATATTGTAAAATTTATTTACATGGTTTACTGATAGTGCTATACTGCTAGTTTGATATACTTTAATTTGCTGCAGTTTGATATTATCAGAGTATTTGATACAGCGATTCTCACATCTATCATATCAATTAGATTCTCATTTTATATGAAGTTGTTATGAGTTTACTGCAGTTATCAGAGCAATGTATTTTATTTGACAGCCACAACAGTCACACAGGCCATAATGATAGTGTATCTGCAGCATGTTATTTGGAAATAAAAAACACATTTCAATAAGGCAAGTACAGCATTTATCCTTATTGTTGAAAATAAATACATCTCAAAGACATTTCAATACTATAAAAATTCTTACAGAATATAAAGAGTAAAAACATTAAATAGTAAAATGAACATACATCATTACACTTCTTACAAAATAATTAATATAGCGTTACAAGGCAAGTACAGCATTTAGCCTTATTGTTGAAAAATAAATACATCTCAAAGACATTTCAATACTATAAAAATTCTTACAGAATATAAAAAGTAAAAACATTAAATAGTACAATGAACATACATCATTACACTTCTTACAAAATAATTAATATAGCGTTACAAGGTAAGTACAGCATTTATCCAGCTGTCACATCCCCCTCCGACAAAAACAGACGGGCATTTTACACAATCAGGAAAAAAGGAAACAAGTTACCCACACTTAGCAAATTAGTCACAAGCAGGAAGATAAAAAAGTACTGTCATATGTTGCATAATTTTAGCACATTTCCTGTACCACAGTATATTTTTTCATGTGCAGCTTTATTAGTCATTTAGGACTTATTTATGTTATCATGTTTTTGCACTTTATTAATATGCGGTCCATATAGGTCAGTGAGATATATATCTGTATGTGTGCCTGTTTTCCCCTTTGCACCATGTGTACAGGCAATGGCCATATTATAGGCATTGTGGGTATTCGCTTTCTCTTTGTGCCTGTAGGTGTTATCTGAGGGTCATTTGCCCGGAGGTGTTATGGGGGTTTTTGCTTATAATGCATATTTATTTACATGGGTTACTGATAGTACTATACTGCTACTGGCTTATTTTTAGGTGGGCATTACTGGCGGATTCAATCGACTGTTTGAATTTAGGTACTGTTACCAGTGTGTGCGTACTGCATTATATGCCATATATCTATAGGACATCACCACTGAGTTCTGGATCCCATGGCGGCACTCTGTATGCCTTCAGCGCATTTTGTATATCTTAGCAGTTTATATACTCAGTTAGTGCTGCTTATTTATGTGTACTGCGTTACGTGCCATCTATCTATGGGGGCCTAGTTTAGTACTGGCATATGCTGCATAATTTTAGCACATTTCCTGTACCACAGTATATTTTTTCATGTGCAGCTTTATTAGTCATTTAGGACTTATTTATGTTATCATGTTTTTGCACTTTATTAATATGTTGTCCATATAGGTCAGTGAGATATATATCTGTATGTGTGCCTGTGTTCCCCTTTTCACCTTGTGTACAGGCACGGGCCATATTATAGGCATTGTGGGTATTCGCTTTCTCTTTGTGCCTGTAGGTGTTATCTGAGGGTCATTTACCCAGAGGTGTTATGGGTTTTTTTTTTGCTTATAATGCATATTTATTTACATGGTTTGCTGATAGTATTATACTGCTACTGGCTTATTTTTGTACAAATCCATGCTGTTTGGTGATCCCCTTTTTGTATGGCCTCTGCTTTTTCTTGTTTTTTGTGTAAAAATTGACTAATGATTTCTATAGGCATACTTTACTATGAAATTATGCATAAAAATCTTCTTGGTTAGCCCAAAACCCGTAAGAAACAAACGTATAACTTTTAGCTCGACCACATCAGCATATATTATTCCAGTTTTTTGTTGAATTAAAAATTATACAGTTATTTCATATTTTTGGGGCTTACTTCCAGGAGAAATTATTGATAGAAACTCAAAGTTTTGATACGTGTATGAAAATACACCAATATTAACTATTTGGACTATTTTTGGCTCAAATTTGGTCTATATGTATAACAGACCGGAGCGGGGCGAAGAAATATGTGGTACATGCGTAGTGAATTGCAAGCATATTCTGCAGTGTTGTCATTTTGAGAAATGTATAGCATAACCAATTACCTATCACGGCCACTAGATGGCAGAATAGCATATTAACTATACATTGGGGTTTACTTTTGGAAACTTACAAATTCATTGGAAATTTTTAAGCCATTATTGCTTAGGCAAATTCATTGGAAATTATAGTAACATAGTAACATAGTTAGTAAGGCCGAAAAAAGACATTTGTCCATCCAGTTCAGCCTATATTCCATCATAATAAATCCCCAGATCTACGTCCTTCTACAGAACCTAATTGTATGATACAATATTGTTCTGCTCCAGGAAGACATCCAGGCCTCTCTTGAACCCCTCGACTGAGTTCGCCATCACCACCTCCTCAGGCAAGCAATTCCAGATTCTCACTGCCCTAACAGTAAAGAATCCTCTTCTATGTTGGTGGAAAAACCTTCTCTCCTCCAGACGCAAAGAATGCCCCCTTGTGCCCGTCACCTTCCTTGGTATATACAGATCCTCAGCGAGATATTTGTATTGTCCCCTTATATACTTATACATGGTTATTAGATCGCCCCTCAGTCGTCTTTTTTCTAGACTAAATAATCCTAATTTCGCTAATCTATCTGGGTATTGTAGTTCTCCCATCCCCTTTATTAATTTTGTTGCCCTCCTTTGTACTCTCTCTAGTTCCATTATATCCTTCCTGAGCACCGGTGCCCAAAACTGGACACAGTACTCCATGTGCGGTCTAACTAGGGATTTGTACAGAGGCAGTATAATGCTCTCATCATGTGTATCCAGACCTCTTTTAATGCACCCCATGATCCTGTTTGCCTTGGCAGCTGCTGCCTGGCACTGGCTGCTCCAGGTAAGTTTATCATTAACTAGGATCCCCAAGTCCTTCTCTCTGTCAGATTTACGCAGTGGTTTCCCATTCAGTGTGTAATGGTGACATTGATTCCTTCTTCCCATGTGTATAACCTTACATTTATCATTGTTAAACCTCATCTGCCACCTTTCAGCCCAAGTTTCCAACTTATCCAGATCCATCTGTAGCAGAATACTATCTTCTCTTGTATTAACTGCTTTACATAGTTTTGTATCATCTGCAAATATCGATATTTTACTGTGTAAACCTTCTACCAGATCATTAATGAATATGTTGAAGAGAACAGGTCCCAATACTGACCCCTGCGGTACCCCACTGGTCACAGCGACCCAGTTAGAGACTATACCATTTATAACCACCCTCTGCTTTCTATCACTTAGCCAGTTACTAACCCATTTACACACATTTTCCCCCAGACCAAGCATTCTCATTTTGTGTACCAACCTCTTGTGCGGCACGGTATCAAACGCTTTGGAAAAATCGAGATATACCACGTCCAATGACTCACCGTGGTCCAGCCTATAGCTTACCTCTTCATAAAAACTGATTAGATTGGTTTGACAGGAGCGATTTCTCATAAACCCATGCTGATATGGAGTTAAACAGTTATTCTCATTGAGATAATCCAGAATAACATCCCTCAGAAACCCTTCAAATATTTTACCAACAATAGAGGTTAGACTTACTGGCCTATAATTTCCAGGTTCACTTTTAGAGCCCTTTTTGAATATTGGCACCACATTTGCTATGCGCCAATCCTGCGGAACAGACCCTGTCGCTATAGAGTCCCTAAAAATAAGAAATAATGGTTTATCTATTACATTACTTAGTTCTCTTAGTACTCGTGGGTGTATGCCATCCGGACCCGGAGATTTATCTATTTTAATCTTATTTAGCCGGTTTCGCACCTCTTCTTGGGTTAGATTGGTGACCCTTAATATAGGGTTTTCATTGTTTCTTGGGATTTCACCTAGCATTTCATTTTCCACCGTGAATACCGTGGAGAAGAAGGTGTTTAATATGTTAGCTTTTTCCTCGTCATCTACAACCATTCTTTCCTCACTATTTTTTAAGGGGCCTACATTTTCAGTTTTTATTCTTTTACTATTGATATAGTTGAAGAACAGTTTGGGATTAGTTTTACTCTCCTTAGCAATGTGCTTCTCTGTTTCCTTTTTGGCAGCTTTAATTAGTTTTTTAGATAAAGTATTTTTCTCCCTATAGTTTTTTAGAGCTTCAATGGTGCCATCCTGCTTTAGTAGTGCAAATGCTTTCTTTTTACTGTTAATTGCCTGTCTTACTTCTTTGTTTAGCCACATTGGGTTTTTCCTATTTCTAGTCCTTTTATTCCCACAAGGTATAAACCGCTTACACTGCCTATTTAGGATGTTCTTAAACATTTCCCATTTATTATCTGTATTCTTATTTCTGAGGATATTGTCCCAGTCTACCAGATTAAGGGCATCTCTAAGCTGGTCAAACTTTGCCTTCCTAAAGTTCAGTGTTTTTGTGACTCCCTGACAAGTCCCCCTAGTGAAAGACAGGTGAAACTGTACAATATTGTGGTCGCTATTTCCTAGATGCCCGACCACCTGCAGATTTGTTATTCTGTCAGGTCTATTAGATAGTATTAGGTCTAAAAGTGCTGCTCCTCGGGTTGGATTCTGCACCAATTGTGAAAGATAATTTTTCTTGGTTATTAGCAGAAACCTGTTGCCTTTATGGGTTTCACAGGTTTCTGTTTCCCAGTTAATATCCGGGTAGTTAAAGTCCCCCATAACCAGGACCTCATTATGGGTTGCAGCTTCATCTATCTGCTTTAGAAGTAGACTTTCCATGGTTTCTGTTATATTTGGGGGTTTGTAACAGACCCCAATGAGAATTTTGTTACCATTTTTCCCTCCATGAATTTCGACCCATATGGACTCGACATCCTCATTTCCTTCGCTAATATCCTCCCTTAAAGTGGACTTTAGACAAGACTTTACATAGAGACAAACCCCTCCTCCTCTCCGATTTTTACGATCCTTTCTAAACAAACTGTAACCCTGTAAGTTAACTGCCCAGTCATAGCTTTCATCTAACCATGTCTCGGTTATTCCCACTATGTCAAAGTTACCTGTAGATATTTCTGCTTCTAGTTCTTCCATCTTGTTTGTCAGGCTTCTGGTGTTTGCGAGCATGCAGTTTAGAGGATTTTGTTTTGTTCCAATCTCCTCGCTGTGGATTGTTTTAGAAATGTTCTTACCTCCCTTCTGAGTATGTTTTCCTGGATCTTCTTTGTTCAAGTCTAATGTTTTTCTTCCCGTCCCCTCTTCTTCTAGTTTAACGCCCTCCTGATGAGTGTAGCGAGTCTTCTGGCGAATGTGTGTTTCCCAGGTTTGTTGAGGTGTAGTCCGTCTCTGGCGAGGAGTCCATCGTACAAGTAATTCACACCGTGGTCCAGGAATCCGAATCCTTGTTGTCTGCACCATCGTCTTAGCCAGTTGTTTGCATCAAGGATCCTGTTCCATCTCCTGGTGCCATGCCCGTCTACTGGAAGGATAGAAGAAAAAACTACCTGTGCATCCAGTTCCTTTACTTTCTTCCCCAACTCTTCAAAGTCTTTGCAGATTGTCGGTAGGTCCTTCCTTGCTGTGTCATTGGTGCCAACATGTATCAGAAGAAATGGGTGGACGTCCTTGGAGTTGAAGAGCTTTGGTATCCTATCGGTCACATCCTTGATCATCGCACCTGGAAGGCAGCATACTTCTCTTGCAGTTATGTCCGGTCTGCAGATGGCTGCTTCTGTGCCTCTCAGTAGTGAGTCTCCCACCACCACCACTCTTCGTTGCTTCTTGGCTGTACTTTTTGCTGTCACTTGTTGCTGTGTGCCCTTTTCTTTTTTGCTTGCTGGTATTGCTTCATCCTTAGGTGTGCCATCTTCATCCTCTACAAAGATTTGATATCGGTTCTTCAGTTGTGTGGTTGGTGATTTCTCCATGGTCTTCTTGCTTCTTTTGGTCACATGCTTCCACTCATCTGCTTTTGGAGGGTCTCTGACACTTTTTTCACCTTCTGTGACCAGTAGAGATGCTTCTGTTCTGTCTAGAAAGTCTTCATTCTCTTTGATGAGTTTCAAAGTTGCTATTCTTTCTTCCAGACCCCGAACCTTTTCTTCTAAAAGGGCCACTAGTCTACACTTCTGACAGGTGAAATTTAATTCTTCTTCTGGTCGATCTGTGAACATGTAGCACATGCTGCAGCTCACCATGTAGGTTGTCACATCTGCCATGTTGCTCCTAGATCCTGCTGACTTGCTGTGTGTTTTCCTTCTTGTGTAATCTACTCAGCCAAGCTCTCTTGCATTAATGTCCTAAAGGCAAAAATTCTTCGCTTTTCCCAGAAGGCACCTGGAACATGCAAATTAGCCTCCTCAAGCTTGAATCCCTGGTTTGGTGATTCTTTCCAAGCAGCTGGTCCCGGCTGTACCCAACGATCTTCTAGCTTAGGGAGACACTTCGCTTTTCCCAGAAGGCACCTGGAACATGCAAATTATCCTCCTCACGCTTGAATCCCTGGTTTGGTGATTCTTTCCAAGCAGCTGGTCCCGGCTGTACCCAACGATCTTCTAGCTTAGGGAGACTCTTCGCTTTTCCCAGAAGGCACCTGGAATATGCAAATTAGCCTCCTCAAGCTTGAATCCCTGGTTTGGTGATTCTTTCCAAGCAGCTGGTCCCGGCTGTACCCAACGATCTTCTAGCTTAGGGAGACTCTTCGCCTTTCCCAGAAGGCACCTGGAATATGCAAATTAGCCTCCTCAAGCTTGAATCCCTGGTATTATAAATTTATTATACTAACTACAGGCACGCATATTGATAAAACTTTACCTCAGCCTCAATGATCCATGTATTTTTTTTTGTTGAATTAAAAATTATACAGTTATTTCATATTTTTGGGGGGCGTACTTCCAGGAGAAATTATTGATAGAAACCCAAAGTTTTGATAAGTGTATGAAAATACACCAATATTAACTATTTGTGCTATTTTAGGCTCAAATTTGGTCTATATGCATAACAGTCAGGAGTTGTGGCGAAGAAATATGTGTTACATGCGTGATTAATTGCAAATACATTCTGAAGTGTATGGCATTTTGAGAAATGTGTAGCATAACCAATTACCTATCACGGCCACTAGATGGCCGAATATCATATTAATTATACATTGGGGTTTACTTTTGGAAACTTACAAAGGTGGTGTGTATGTGCACAGGATGACTTATTTTGTTTTTTTATAATCACTAGTATTCATATTAAATGCCTCTTTAGCTTTATGAGTAAGAGGCATCCTACAAATAGAATCCTTTTCCCTAGTAGTTTTATATTCTATGTCTGATATATTTCTACACAAAGCTACAAAACTATTTTGTAGTTTATAATGTAGCACAGTAGTTTCATGTGAAGTTACATCTTAGGCTCTGTTCAGACTATTGTAATATCTGTAGCTTAAAATAGAGCCAAATAGCAACTTTCAAACCTGGACATACACCATTGATTTTCTTCACAAATGGATCCAATATACACTATATCTCCTTCCTCTCTCTCTCTCTCTCTCTCTGTATATATATATATATATATATATATATATATATGTAGTTTGTAACATTCTGGTTCAAATACAGACGGCAGGCATCCTATTTACACTGCACTTTATAAAATCTTTCGTTTGAAAGGTTATTCTGTATTTCTAAAGCGCAACTCTGTGTCGATAAGCGAGTAATTCTAAAAGCACAGTCAAACATATGTGTCACAGTTTATTTTTCTGCGTTATGGTTTAAAGTTATAATCATTTAAATAATAATTTTCTCATTAGATATGTGACTTGCACTATTTATTTGCTTAGGCTAGATCATTTACAGTTTAACAATACATTTTATCACAAAAAATGACCTTATCTGGGTACCTAGAAATAACCTAGCAGCATTAGTAATCCCCTTTCTTTTTGCATTATCAAGAATCCTTGGGTTAAGATAACGTAAGTTTATATGCATAAAGCATTTAATATAGTGCACCAAACATGATATGGTTTTTGATTTCTCTGAACTGTCGCAAACAAAACATATAAGGTTAAAAATATGAATATTATTGAATATAATGTTTTACTTTTGTTTACAGTATTTTATTTTCCGGGTGTTACTTGCAATATATCTTTATAGAAATAACACTTCTGCACTCATGGCACTTTCACGGGTTTGAAAGTTGCTATTTGGCTCTATTTTAAGCTACAGATATTACAATAGTCTGAACAGAGCCTAAGATGTAACTTCACATGAAACTACTGTGCTACATTATAAACTACAAAATAGTTTTGTAGCTTTGTGTAGAAATATATCAGACATAGAATATAAAACTACTAGGGAAAAGGATTCTATTTGTAGGATGCCTCTTACCCATAAAGCTAAAGAGGCATTTAATATGAATACTAGTGATTATAAAAAAACAAAATAAGTCATCCTGTGCACATACACACCACCTTTGTAAGTTTCCAAAAGTAAACCCCAATGTATAATTAATATGATATTCGGCCATCTAGTGGCCGTGATAGGTAGTTGGTTATGCTACACATTTCTCAAAATGTCATACACTTCAGAATATATTTGCAATTCATCACGCATGTAACACATATTTCTTCGCCACAACTCCTGACTGTCCTGACCAAATTTGAGCCTAAAATAGCACAAATAGTTAATATTGGTGTATTTTCATACACTTATCAAAACTTTGGGTTTCTATCAATAATTTCTCCTGGAAGTACGCCCCCAAAAATATGAAATAACTGTATAATTTTTAATTCAACAAAAAAAATTACATGGGTCATTGAGGCTGAGGTAAAGTTTTATCAATATGCGTGCCTGTAGTTAGTATAATAAATTTATAATTTCCAATGAGTTTGCCTAAGCAATAATGGCTTAAAAATTTCCAATGAATTTGTAAGTTTCCAAAAGTAAACCCCAATGTATAGTTAATATGCTATTCTGCCATCTAGTGGCCGTGATAGGTAATTGGTTATGCTATACATTTCTCAAAATGACAACACTGCAGAATATGATTGCAATTCACTACGCATGTACCACATATTTCTTCGCCCCACTCCGGTCTGTTATACATATAGACCAAATTTGAGCCAAAAATAGTCCAAATAGTTAATATTGGTGTATTTTCATACACATATCAAAACTTTGAGTTTCTATCAATAATTTCTCCTGAAAGTAAGCCCCAAAAATATAAAATAACTGTATAATTTTTAATTCAACAAAAAACTGGAATAATATATGCTGATGTGGTCGAGCTAAAAGTTATACGTTTGTTTCTTACGGGTTTTGGGCTAACCAAGAAGATTTTTATGCATAATTTCATAGTAAAGTATGCCTATAGAAATCATTAGTCAATTTTTACACAAAAAACAAGAAAAAGCAGAGGCCATACAAAAAGGGGATCACCAAACAGCATGGATTTGTACAAAAATAAGCCAGTAGCAGTATAGTACTATCAGTAAACCATGTAAATAAATATGCATTATAAGCAAAAAAAAAACCCCATAACACCTCCGGGTAAATGACCCTCAGATAACACCTACAGGCACAAAGAGAAAGCGAATACCCACAATGCCTATAGTATGGCCCGTGCCTGTACACAAGGTGAAAAGGGGAACACAGGCACACATACAGATATATATCTCACGGACCTATATGGACAACATATTAATAAAGTGCAAAAACATGATAACATAAATAAGTCCTAAATGACTAATAAAGCTGCACATGAAAAAATATACTGTGGTACAGGAAATGTGCTAAAATTATGCAGCATATGCCAGTACTAAACTAGGCCCCCATAGATAGATGGCACGTAACGCAGTACACATAAATAAGCAGCACTAACTGAGTATATAAACTGCTAAGATATACAAAATGCGCTGAAGGCATACAGAGTGCCGCCATGGGATCCTGAACTCAGTGGTGATGTCCTATAGATATATGGCATATAATGCAGTACGCACACACTGGTAACAGTACCTAAATTCAAACAGGCGATTGAATCCGCCAGTAATGCCCACCTAAAAATAAGCCAGTAGCAGTATAGTACTATCAGTAACCCATGTAAATAAATATGCATTATAAGCAAAAAACCCCATAACACCTCCGGGCAAATGACCCTCAGATAACACCTACAGGCACAAAGAGAAAGCGAATACCCACAATGCCTATAATATGGCCATTGCCTGTACACATGGTGCAAAGGGGAAAACAGGCACACATACAGATATATATCTCACTGACCTATATGGACCGCATATTAATAAAGTGCAAAAACATGATAACATAAATAAGTCCTAAATGACTAATAAAGCTGCACATGAAAAAATATACTGTGGTACAGGAAATGTGCTAAAATTATGCAACATATGACAGTACTTTTTTATCTTCCTGCTTGTGACTAATTTGCTAAGTGTGGGTAACTTGTTTCCTTTTTTCCTGATTGTGTAAAATGCCCGTCTGTTTTTGTCGGAGGGGGATGTGAAAGCTGGATAAATGCTGTACTTATCTTGTAACGCTATATTAATTATTTTGTAAGAAGTGTAATGATGTATGTTCATTGTACTATTTAATGTTTTTACTTTTTATATTCTGTAAGAATTTTTATAGTATTGAAATGTCTTTGAGATGTATTTATTTTCAACAATAAGGATACATGCTGTACTTGCCTTATTGAAATGTGTTCTTTATTTCCAAATAACATGCTGCAGATACACTATCATTATGGCCTGTGTGACTGTTGTGGCTGTCAAATAAAATACATTGCTCTGATAACTGCAGTAAACTCATAACAACTTCATATACAGTGGGGCAAAAAAGTATTTAGTCAGTCAGCAATAGTGCAAGTTCCACCTCTTAAAAAGATGAGAAGCGTCTGTAATTTACATCATAGGTAGACCTCAACTATGGGAGACAAACTGAGAAAAAAAAAATCCAGAAAATCACATTGTCTGTTTTTTTTAACATTTTATTTGCATATTATGGTGGAAAATAAGTATTTGGTCAGAAACAAAATTTCATCTCAATACTTTGTAATATATCCTTTGTTGGCAATGACAGAGGTCAAACATTTTCTGTAAGTCTTCACAAGGTTGCCACACACTGTTGTTGGTATGTTGGCCCATTCCTCCATGCAGATCTCCTCTAGAGCAGTGATGTTTTTGGCTTTTCGCTTGGCAACACGGACTTTCAACTCCCTCCAAAGGTTTTCTATAGGGTTGAGATCTGGAGACTGGCTAGGCCACTCCAGGACCTTGAAATGCTTCTTACGAGGCCACTTCTTCGTTGCCCTGGCGGTGTGCTTTGGATCATTGTCATGTTGAAAGACCCAGCCACGTTTCATCTTCAATGCCCTTGCTGATGGAAGGAGGTTTGCACTCAAAATCTCACGATACATGGCCCCATTCATTCTTTCATGTACCCGGATCAGTCGTCCTGGCCCCTTTGCAGAGAAACAGCCCCAAAGCATGATGTTTCCACCACCATGCTTTACAGTAAGTATGGTGTTTGATGGATGCAACTCAGTATTCTTTTTCCTCCAAACACGACAAGTTGTGTTTCTACCAAACAGTTCCAGTTTGGTTTCATCAGACCATAGGACATTCTCCCAAAACTCCTCTGGATCATCCAAATGCTCTCTAGCAAACTTCAGATGGGCCCGGACATGTACTGGCTTAAGCAGTGGGACACGTCTGGCACTGCAGGATCTGAGTCCATGGTGGCGTAGTGTGTTACTTATTGTAGGCCTTGTTACATTGGTCCCAGCTCTCTGCAGTTCATTCACTAGGTCCCCCCGCGTGGTTCTGGGATTTTTGCTCACCGTTCTTGTGATCATTCTGACCCCACGGGGTGGGATTTTGCGTGGAGCCCCAGATCGAGGGAGATTATCAGTGGTCTTGTATGTCTTCCATTTTCTAATTATTGCTCCCACTGTTGATTTCTTCACTCCAAGCTGGTTGGCTATTGCAGATTCAGTCTTCCCAGCCTGGTGCAGGGCTACAATTTTATTTCTGGTGTCCTTTGACAGCTCTTTGGTCTTCACTAGGGTTGAGCGAAACGGGTCGTTCATTTTCAAAAGTCGCCGACTTTTGGCAAAGTCGGGTTTCATGAAACCCGATTCGACCCCTGTGCGGGGTCGGCCATGCGGTACGCGACTTTCGCGCCAAAGTCGCGTTTCAATGACGCGAAAAGCACCATTTCTCAGCCAATGAAGGTAAACGCAGAGTGTGGGCAGCGTGATGACATAGGTCCTGGTCCCCACCATCTTAGAGAAGGGCATTGCAGTGATTGGCTTGCTGTCTGCGGCGTCACAGGGGCTATAAAGGGGCGTTCCCGCCGACCGCCATGTTACTGCTGCTGATTTGAGCTTAGGGAGAGGTTGCTGCCGCTTCGTCAGAAGCAGGGATAGCGTTAGGCAGGGTCCATTAACCACCAAACCGCTTGTGCTGTAGCGATTTCCACTGCCCAACACCACCTTCGGTGTGCAGGGACAGTGGAAGCTACATTTTTTTTTTTCCCTCAGCGCTGTAGCTCATTGGGCTGCCCTAGAAGGCTCCCTGATAGCTGCATTGCTGTGTGTACGCCGCTGTGCAAACCAACTGCTTTTTTCAAAGCACAAATCCTCTTGTTCCTTCCTTTCTGCACAGCTATCTTTTTTGTTTGTCCACACTTTTTATTTAATTTGTTCATCAGTCCACTCCTTATTGCTGCCTGCCATACCTGGCTGAGATTACTGCAGGGAGATAGTAATTGTTGGACACTCCCTGTTTGTTTGTTTTTTTTTTTGTGGGAGATTAAGATTGACATTTCTGCTAGAGTGCCATCCCTGTGTGTGCCATCTCTCACTCAGTGGGCCATAGAAAGCCTATTTATTTTTTTGCTTGATTTGGGTTATAAAATCTACCTGAAAAAAATCACTACATCAATCAGTGGGAGGAAAATATTGGCCTCAGGGCTTGTGTGTCACTCTTGACTCCTGTGTGTGCCATCTCTCAGTCAGTGGGCCATAGAAAGCCTATTTATTTTTTTGCTTGATTTGGGTTCTAAAATCTACCTGAAAAAATCACTACATCAATCAGTGGGAGAAAAATATTGGCCTCAGGGCTTGTGTGCCACTCCTGACTCCTGTGTGCATCATCACTCACTCAGTGGGCCATAGAAAGCCTATTTTTTTTTTTTGCTTTATTTGGGTTCTAAATTCTACCTGAAAAAATCAATAAATCAATCAGTGGGAGATTAATATTGGCCTTTGGGCTTGTGTGCCAGTCCTAAGCGTGCCATCTCTCTCTCTCTCAGATAGTGGGCCATAGAAAGCCTATTTATTATTTTTTTTATTGGGTTTATAAATTTTCCCTGGAAAAAAAAAAAAAGTGGGAGATTAATATTGGCCTCTGGGCTTGTGTGCCAGTCCTGAGCGTGCCATCTCTCTCACAAATAGTGGGCCATAGAAAGCCTATTTATTTTTTTGGTTGATTTGGGTTCTAAATTCTACCTGAAAAAATCAATAAATCAATCAGTGGGAGATAAATATTGGCCTCTGGGCTTGTGTGCCACTCCTGACTCCTGTGTGCGTCATCTCTCACTCAGTGGGCCATAGAAAGCCTATTTTTTGTTGTATTTGTTTTATAAATTCTCCCTGAAAAAAAAGGGAGATTAATATTGGCCTTTGGGCTTGTGTGCCAGTCCTAAGCGTGCCATCTCTCTCTCTCAGATAGTGGGCCATAGAAAGCCTATTTATTATTTTTTTTATTGGGTTTATAAATTTTCCCTGAAAAAAAAAAAAGTGGGAGATTAATATTGGCCTCTGGGCTTGTGTGCCAGTCCTGAGCGTGCCATCTCTCTCACAAATAGTGGGCCATAGAAAGCCTATTTATTTATTTTTTTTTGGTTTTATAAATTCTCCCTGAAAAAAAAAGGGAGATTAATATTGGCCTTTGGGCTTGTGTGCCAGTCCTAAGCGTGCCATCTCTCTCTCTCAGATAGTGGGCCATAGAAAGCCTATTTATTATTTTTTTTATTGGGTTTATAAATTTTCCCTGAAAAAAAAAAAAAAGTGGGAGATTAATATTGGCCTCTGGGCTTGTGTGCCAGTCCTGAGCGTGCCATCTCTCTCACAAATAGTGGGCCATAGAAAGCCTATTTATTTTTTTGGTTGATTTGGTTTCTAAATTCTACCTGAAAAAATCAATAAATCAATCAGTGGGAGATAAATATTGGCCTCTGGGCTTGTGTGCCACTCCTGACTCCTGTGTGCATCATCTCTCACTCAGTGGGCCATAGAAAGCCTATTTTTTGTTTTATTTGTTTTATAAATTCTCCCTGAAAAAATCATTTTATTTTATTTGGTTTCTAAATTCTTCCTGAAAAAATCATTTTTTTTTATTATTTTTTTTTCTAATGTCTCCCTGGAAAAAAAAAAAAATCAAATCAGTGGGAGATTAATATTGCCCTTTCTGCTTGTGTGCCAGTCTTGACTCCTGGGTGTGCCATCTCTCTCTCTCTCTCTCTCTCCAATTGTGGGCCATAGAAAGCCTATTTTTTTTTTAGCTTGATTTGGGTTCCAAAATCTACCTGAAAAAATCACTACATCAATCATTAGGAGAACAATATTGGCCTCTGGGCTTGTGTGCCACTCCTGACTCCTGTGTGTGTCATCTCTCACTCAGTGGGCCATAGAAAGCCTATTTTTTCTTTTATTTGTTTTCTAAATTCTCCCTGAAAAAATCATTTTATTTTATTTGGTTTCTAAATTCTTCCTGAAAAAATCATTTTTTTTTATTATTTTTTTTTTCTAAAGTCTCCCTGGAAAAAAAAAAAAATCAAATCAGTGGGAGATTAATATTGCCCTTTCTGCTTGTATGCCAGTCTTGACTCCTGGGTGTGCCATCTCTCTCTCTCTCTCCAATTGTGGGCCATAGAAAGCCTATTATTTTTTTAGCTTGATTTGGGTTCCAAAATCTACCTGAAAAAATCACTACATCAATCAGTGGGAGATAAATATTGGCCTCTGGGCTTGTGTGCCACTCCTGACTCCTGTGTGCGTCATCTCTCACTCAGTGGGCCATAGAAAGCCTTTTTTTGTTTTATTTGTTTTCTAAATTCTCCCTGAAAAAATCATTTTATTTTTTTTGGTTTCTAAATTCTTCCAGAAAAAATCATTTTATTCTATTATTTTTTTTTCCTAAAGTCTCCCTGAAAAAAAAAAAAAATCAAATCAGTGGGAGATTAATATTTACATTTGTGCTTCAGTGACAGTCCTGCGTGTGTGGCATCTCTCTCATTTGTTGCCACCAACAACAGAGTGTGTAACATTGTGCCTGATTTTCGTTGTGGTCTCACTCACCTGTAAAGGGGTAGCTAAATCATACTGAAGTTATAGCTCACCGTGTAAGTTGTGTGACAGCAACAAATACCGTTAGTTTGGTTACGTTTTTAAAACAATGAGGAAGTCTGGTGGAAGAGGTCGTGGCCGGGGGCGTTCATTGTCAGCTGGTAATGAGGGTAGTGGTAATGGTGGAGCATCAGCTGGTCGTGGGAAAAAAAATATTGCACCTAAGTCTGGAGCTGTGGAGCCAGGTTCGTCGTCTGGCTACACAAGGCCTCGAACGCTCCCTTTTCTGGGAGTAGGAAAACCGCTTTTAAAGCCGGAGCAGCAAGAGCAAGTTTTGGCTTATCTTGCTGACTCAGCCTCTAGCTCTTTTGCCTCCTCTCGTGAAACTGGTAAATGTCAAAGCAGCGCGTCGTTAGTGGATGTTCATGGTCAGGGACAAGTCGCTTCCTTGTCCTCTTCAGCAAAAACAACAACAGAGAAGAATGCAGCAGGCGACACAACGGGTTACTCCATGGAGCTCTTTACACATACCGTCCCTGGCTTCGAAAGTGAAGCAGTTAACAGTCCATGCCCATTACAAGTTGAATCTGACATGGAGTGCACTGATGCACAGCCACAGCCAGACTACTATGCTGGTCCTTTGACTCAGACCACAACATTGCCCTCGCAGGGTAATGATCAAGAATCAGACCCTGATGAGACTATGTTGCCCCATCACGAACGCTATACCACCGAACGACACGGTGACACAGACGAAGTTGCACACGAGCTACAAGAAGAGGTAATAGATGACCCAGTTCTTGACCCCGATTGGCAGCCATTGGGGGAACAGGGTGCAGGCGGCAGCAGTTCTGAAGCGGAGGAGGAGGGGCCGCAGCAGGCATCAACATCGCAACACACCCCTAAACCTAATCCCAACCTTATTCCCAACTGTAAATGTACGAGGGGCGATCCAAAAGTAATGATAATCAATACTAAACACAATGAATATAGTCAAAAAATAAATTTATTTTTCTACATAGTCTCCTAACAAGTCTATACATTTAGTCCATCTCTTTTCTAAACTTAGAATTCCCTTCGAAAAAATTTATTGATCTTGACCCTCTCTTCGATCTGCCAATACAACTTCTTCAACTTTTTTCACGTTTTCTTCATTGAGGGACGTGGATGGGCGTCCTTCACGATGGTTATTTTCCGTCGATGTTCTTCCCAGCTTAAATTCCTTGGCCCAGCGTGCAACTGTGGAATATGGAGGAGAAGAGTCCCCCAATGTTTCCACCAATTCGCTGTGTATGTCTTTGGTAGTCACTTTTTTCAAGCAGAGGTATTTGATGAGAGCTCTGAGCTCGTTTTTTTCCATTTTGATGTTCACTCCTCGGCATTTCATATTCAAATGAATGTAGCTCCCGGGAATCATGGTCTATTTAAGTAATTTTTTTTTCCTGGACTAGTGGGTACCTAAGAGAGAAGAAAACAATTTATTTTAATTTTTGTGTGCAATAGAAATAACCGATTATCATTACTTTTGGATCGCCCCTCGTAATCTAAACCCTAACCGTAACTTTAGCCCCAACCCTAACCCTAACTTTAGCCCCAACCCTAACTGTGGCCCCAACCCTAACCCTAGCCCTAACCCTAACCCTAGCCCTAACCCTAGCCCTAACCCTAACCCTAACCCTAGCCCTAACCCCTAGCACTAACCCTAGCCCTAACCCTAGCCCTAGCCCTAACCCTAACCCTAGCCCTAACCCTAGCCCTAACCCTAACCCTAACCCTAGCCCTAACCCTAGCCCTAACCCTAACTCTAACCCTAACCCTAGCCCTAACCCTAACCCTAATGAGAAAATGGAAATAAATACATTTTTTTAATTTTTCCCTAACTAAGGGAGTGATGAAGGGGGGTTTGATTTACTTTTATAGCGGGTTTTTTAGCGGATTTTTATGATTGTCAGCCGTCACACACTGAAAGACGCTTTTCATTGCAAAAAATATTTTTTGCGTTACCACATTTTGAGAGCTATAATTTTTCCATATTTTGGTCCACAGAGTCATGTGAGGTCTTGTTTTTTGCGGGACAAGTTGACGTTTTTATTGGTAACATTTTCGGGCACGTGACATTTTTAGATCGCTTTTTATTACGATTTTTGTGAGGCAGAATGACCAAAAACCAGCTATTCATGAATTTCTTTTGGGGGAGGCGTTTATACCGTTCCGCATTTGGTAAAATTTTTAAAGCAGTTTTATTCTTCGGGTCAGTACGATTACAGCGATACCTCATCTAAATCAATTTTTTATGTTTTGGCGCTTTTATACGATAAAAACTATTTTATAGAAAAAATAATTATTTTTGCATCGCTTTATTCTCAGGACTATAACTTTTTTATTTTTTTGCTATTGATGTTGTATGGCGGCTCATTTTTTGCGAGACAAGATGACGCTTTCAGTGGTACCATGGTTATTTATATCTGTCTTTTTGATCGCGTGTTATTCAACTTTTTGTTCGGCGGTATGATAATAAAGCGTTGTTTTTTGCATCTTTTTTTTTTCTTACGGTCTTTACTGAAGGGGTTAACTAGTGGGCCAGTTTTATAGGTCGGGTCGTTACGGACGCGGCAATACTAAATATGTGTACTTTTATTGTTTTTTTATTATTTAAATAAAGAAATGTATTCATGGGAATAATATATTTTATTTTTTTCATTATTTAGGAATATTTTTTTTTTTTTTTTTTGCACATTTGGAAATTTTTTTTAAACTTTTTTACTTTGTCCCAGGGGGGGAAAATACAGATCGGTGATCTGCCACTTTGCACAGCACTCTGACAGATCACCGATCTGTCAAACAGTGCTGCAGCGTTACCAAGTGCCTGACCTGAGCAGGCACTTGGTAAGCCACCTCCCTCCCTGCAGGACCCGGATCCGCTGCCATCTTGGATCCAAGTCCAGCAAGGAGGAAGGAGGTAGGAGACCCTCGCAGCAACGCGATCACATCGTGTTGCTGCGGGGGGCTCAGGGAAGCCCGCAGGGAGCCCCCTCCCTGCGCAATGCTTCCCTATACCGCCGACACATCGCGATCATGTTTGATCACGGTGTGCCGGGGGTTAATGTTCCGGGGGCGGTCCCCCCGTGAGTGTGGCCGATCGCCTATGACATACTATACCGTCGGTGGGAATTAAAGCCCACCCCACCTCGATGGGATAGTACGTCATATGGGATTAAGGGGTTAAACCAAAAACACCCTTTCAATGGGGAGCATTTAAAGGAGTTTTAGCTTTATAAAGTGGCTCCTAAAGCACTTTTTAAGAGTTCTTGAAGTATTTTTGAAGAGTTTTTTTCTAAAGCTTTTTCTTTGCAGCCTTTTGATTTACAGTGTCTACTTTAGAGCAAATTCCATCAGGATCTGCTTCAAAGATGCAATATTCCCTTTTATTTTCACCTGGCATTTTTTAAACCCTGAAGTGGAATAAATCACTCAAAATAGCTATGATTGTGTGTTCACACTAAGTTCTATTTTTCCTGCATTTTCAGGGCAGAAACTCTACAAGACTGTGCACACAGAGGTTTTTAGCTGAGTTTTCAGAGCAGAATCTGGGCAGAAACTCCACATTTTTGAGGAGCTTTGAGATTTGCAGGTGCATTTGTAGAGTTTCCACTCAGTTTCAACTAGGTAGCTATGTGCACATGACGTCTTTTTTCAGGCGACTTCCGCCATTGGAATCATTTGAAAACCCTATCAAACATTGCTCAAAAGAATGAACATAAGAAATTCTATGTAAAACTGACTTGCTCTGTCTATGTTGAGGTTTTTGAATGTCTTTTGACCACTTCAGGTTTCTAAAAATGCCAAGCGGTTAAAAGAAGTCACATGTCCATTCTTTTAGCGTTTTCCACCAGAAGCATGCTGTGTATCTTACAATACAAATCAGTGGAAAAGCTCAATACATGCCTGGACCGCAACAAGACTTTTTTTGGAGTGTTTTGCCATTGATTTTGCTTAAAAGAGCTAACTGTTTCTTCATGTTTAAATGGAGTGAAAAATGCTACAGAAAAAAAGACTTCACTGAAACAATGGGAAAACCTTTCAAAAAAGCTGTCTCAAAATTGTCCAGGAAACAACCAAAAAGATGACACAAAAGACGATTCAGGGGAAGAAATGTCCTAAATTTCTTGAAAAGTCTTCTGCGTGAAAAACTCATCAAGTTGTCCTGAGTTTAAAAGCCGTCATATGCACATACCAGTTCCTGTTCCAAAAATTCATTAAAAAACTGAGTGTGTGCGCAAAAGTTCCTGAAAAAACCTCAGTGTGAATCTTTTGGTTATTTGCAGGTGGAATTTTATTAAGGCATTTAAAAACAATGAGTTTTGCAAGCAGAAACCACTTAGGAAAACACCACTTTATTAGGTACTTCTGGGAAGAGTTTTTATGTTCATGATGTGTTTCCTGGGGATTTTTTGCAGAGTTTGCAATGAGATTTTCACTCTTAAGGCCTTTTTTTGCAGATTTTTTATTTGAATGTGCCTAGATTGGAGCAGTTTTCCTCAGGATCGGCTTCACAGAAGCAACACGTATTTTTTTTCTTTGCCACAACGTTTTTTTGAAAACCTGAAATGGATAAAAACTCTCCAAGTAATGTAATTATTACGTCTGAACATTTTTTTTCTCAGTATAATAAACCTTCACCTTAGCAGGTATTTTTATAGATAAGCTCAAGTATTAAACTATTCAGTTTCAAAATAACACAAAGGCTCCAGTGAGATCCCTGGTTTACAAGACCAGTGCTCTAACCACTGAGCTATAAAGCCAGCGAAACTTTGCCCCATCTTTTGATCTCTATTTCGAACAGTGCAATAGCCATTCAGTTGCATTAACAACACAAATCCTTTCATTTTTAATTTGAAATCACACTCTTAACGTAATGTCCCATCACCAACAAACCAACAACTGCTGTTGCAATGCAAAAGCATGACTTGCAAACATTCTGAATAGGGTTGAGCGACCTTGACCTTTTTAGAGTCGAGCCGTGTTTCGCGAAACCCGACTATCTTAGAAGTCGAGTCGAGTGGAATCGGCCGATTATCGCGAAAAGTCGGGTATCGACCGAAACACGAAACCCAATGCAAGTCAATGGGGGAGTATAGTCGGCAGTGAGTGGAGGCCTGGAAAACACCTACACTGCCCATTTTAATGTCAAAAACATCCATTCTTGTTACAGAAGCTTGTCAATTGTAATTTACCTTATAATAATTGGAAGGCATTTGAAATTAGGGGTCATTTGGCTAAAGTTGTGGGGGGTAGGGCTGGTTCAAGTAATTAGTGGGCCCAGTAAATCTGGACCACGTCACGGCAGTGGAGCAGGGAGAGGTAAGTATTTCAACTTTGCAAGTGCTGTGAACCTGAGCAAGCAGGGGGGGCCCACTCGTTGGCATTGGCACTGGCACAGGGCCCCTCAAAGTACAGCGGTGTGTTTGCACGGCGGGGGCGCCTCCCACCGGCAGCAACACTTTTGCGTACTATGAGAGGCCCTGTGCCAGTGACATCGCCAACTAGTATTCCTCCCCCCACCTGATGAAGGAACCTGCACTTTCATCTGCACCTTCCTCTTTGTCCCCGTGTAAGGTGGGTGCGGGAAGGGGGACCTGACTTTCAGCAGGGTCACAATCTTGCAGTGTAGCGTGCACGGGAAATGTTGCGTTATGGGTCAATGTACCAGCAGACTCATCTATCACTGGCTGGGCAATTGGCAGGATGAGGAGGAAACACAGATATAGGCCCAAAGAATAAAGTGGGCTAAATGCAGTTCAAAATTGGTAACACAGGAGTAACCAGGGGGCATTGCAGTGGAGGACAACTGGAATGAGAGGCTGACACAGAGAGTAGGCCCAAATCAGTAAGTAGTCGAAATGCAGTTCAAAATTGGCAACCGTAGTAAACAGGCGGCACAGCTTTGTTCAGTGGAGGAGAACAGCAAGGAGTGGCAGACACCGATAGTAGGCCCCAACCCAACTAGTAGGCCAAATGCAGTCTAACATTAACAACTACTTAACGAGAGCCTGAAAATGGAATTTCAGGACAGGAAACCAGGAGAACAGCAAGGAGCGGCAGACACTGTTAGTAGGCCCCAAGCCAACTAGTACGCCAAATGCAGTTGTTCCATTTAACCACTATTTAACAAGAGCCTGAAGATAGAAGCTCAGGAAAGGCAACCTGGAGAACACCTTGGAGTGGAAGACACCGTCTCTACACCCCATACCCAATTTGTAGGCCTAATGCAGTGTAGTTTCCAACAACTACTAAACGAGAGTAGGAAGATCGAAGCAATGTGGACGAAACCTGGGGAACACCTTGGAGTGTAACACACCGTCTCTCTACACCCCATACCAAATTTGTAGGCCTAATGCAGTGTAGTTTGCAACAACTACTAAACGAGAGTAGGAAGATCGAAGCAATGTGGACGAAACCTGGGGCACACCTTGGGGCGGCAGACACCGTTAGTAGGCCCTACCAAAGTTGTAGCCCCAATGCAGTTTTAAAATTCCTAGAGGCTGAAAACAAGACTATTGACGCTCAGCTTTTTTCAAAGGAACACAGCTGTATTGAGTGGCGCAGACAGACACAGGTAGTAGGCCTTAAACCAAAAATGTGGCTCACTGCAGCTTAAAAAAGGTTACAGGGGTACATGGGCAGCAGTGGTCTGGTCAGTGTAGGAGTAGTAGAAAGAACGGGCCGCAGACAGGCTTCGAAGGCCTAACATAATAAAATTGGACAGGCTGTAGTCACTTTTAAATAGGTTCCAGGGGTACACGGGCAGCAGTGGTCTGGTCAGTGTAGGAGTAGTAGAAAGAACGTGCCGCAGACAGGCTTCGAAGGCCTAACATAAAAAAATATTGGGCTGTAGGCACTTTTAAATAGGTTCCAGGGGTACACGGGCAGCAGTGGTCTGGTCAGTGTAGGAGTAGTAGAAAGAACGGGCCGCAGACAGGCTTCGAAGGCCTAACATAAAAAAATATTGGGCTGTAGGCACTTTAACATTGGTTCAAGGGGTACACGGGCAGCAGTAGACTGGTCAGTGTAGTAGTAGTAGAAAGAACGGGCCGCAGACAGGCTTCGAAGGCCTAACATAAAAAAATATTGGGTTGTAGGCACTTTTAAATAGGTTCCAGGGGTACACGGGCAGCAGTGGTCTGGTCAGTGTAGGAGTAGTAGAAAGAACGGGCCGCAGACAGGCTTCGAAGGCCTAACATAAAAAAATATTGGGCTGTAGGCACTTTTAAATAGGTTTCAGGGGTACACGGGCAGCAGTGGTCTGGTCAGTGTAGGAGTAGTAGAAAGAACGGGCCGCAGACAGGCTTTGAAGGCCTAACATAAAAAAATATTGGGCTGTAGGCACTTTAAGATTGGTTCAAGGGGTACACGGGCAGCAGTAGACTGGTCAGTGTAGTAGTAGTAGAAAGAACGGGCCGCAGACAGGCTTCGAAGGCCTAACATAAAAAAATATTGGGCTGTAGGCACTTTTAAATAGGTTCCAGGGGTACACGGGCAGCAGTGGTCTGGTCAGTGTAGGAGTAGTAGAAAGAACGGGCCGCAGACAGGCTTCGAAGGCCTAACATAAAAAAATATTGGGCTGTTGGCACTTTAACATTGGTTCAAGGGGTACACGGGCAGCAGTAGACTGGTCAGTGTAGTAGTAGTAGAAAGAACGGGCCGCAGACAGGCTTCGAAGGCCTAACATAAAAAAATATTGGGCTGTAGGCACTTTTAAATAGGTTCCAGGGGTACACGGGCAGCAGTAGACTGGTCAGTGTAGTAGTAGTAGAAAGAACGGGCCGCAGACAGGCTTCGAAGGCCTAACATCAAAAAATATTGGGCTGTAGGCACTTTAAGATTGGTTCAAGGGGTACACGGGCAGCAGTAGACTGGTCAGCGTAGTAGTAGTAGAAAGAACGGGCCGCAGACAGGCTTCGAAGGCCTAACATAAAAAAATATTGGGCTGTAGGCACTTTTAAATAGGTTCCAGGGTTACACGGGCAGCAGTGGTCTGGTCAGTGTAGGAGTAGTAGAAAGAACGGGCCGCAGACAGGCTTCGAAGGCCTAACATAAAAAAATATTGGGCTGTAGGCACTTTAACATTGGTTCAAGGGGTACACGGGCAGCAGTAGACTGGTCAGTGGAGGCCTAGTGGAAGGAGGGACCGCAGACAGGCTTCGAAGGCCTAACATAATACATTGGGCTGGCTGTAGGCAATTTACAATTGGTTCCAGGGGTACACGGGCAGCAGTGGTATGGTCAGTGGAGGCCTAGTGGAAGGAGGGACCGCAGACAGGCTTTGAAGGCCTAACATAATAAATTGGGCTGGCTGTAGGCAATTTACAATTGGTTCCAGGGGTACACGGGCAGCAGTGGTATGGTCAGTGGAGGCCTAGTGGAAGGAGGGACCGCAGACAGGCTCGAAGGCCTAACATAATAAATTGGGATGGCTGTAGGCAATTTACAATTGGTTCCAGGGGTACACGGGCAGCAGTGGTATGGTCAGTGGAGGCCTAGTGGAAGGAGGGACCGCAGACAGGCTTCGAAGGCCTAACATAATAAATTGGGCTGGCTGTAGTCAATTTAAAATTGGTTCCAGGGGTACACGGGCAGCAGTGGTCTGGTCAGCGGAGGCTGATTGTAATGAGTGTCTGCCAGTTAGTACTCCAAAACAATAAATAAATGTGAATGTCTCGCATTAAAACAAAACGAAAACACTAAAGGGTGCAATCATTAGGTACAGGGGTGGGATCCTCTGCGTAGTTTCAGACCTACTAATGTGACGCAAAGTATTTACTTTGGTAAATAGAGGACACTGCCCCTGACTATGTTAAGTACCATCATACATGTCAACACAATGGTATTGTCAGTGGCAGGAATGTAAGGATGTCAGCGCATAGACTAAACATTGGTGGAAGTGTGAGAGATAACTGTGGAAGTGGTAGAGCAATGTTTGACCTGGGGGTGGGTGAACTCTCTTGTGGCCGGTGGTACAGGCCCAGGGCCCCTCATGTTACAACAGTGTGTCTGACGTTGGGTGCGCACCACCACCGCCAGAGACACTTTATTGTACTATGAGGGACCCAGTGGCAGTGCTGTCGACCAAAAGCGGGCACACCCACCTCTTCAGACAAACACCACTCTCACGGGTGCTTGCGCCAAGTCGCGATACCACGGCCCCGTGTGGGGAGTTTGGCCATTTAGGGAGGTGTAAACATGTCGTATGCTGGACAATCAGCTGCAGCAAATTAAGACATTAGAAAAGTAATTCACAGTAGTCCACAGGCAAGAGCTTTTCATAGGAAAGCTAGGTGTCGGCCGGGCAAGGTGGGGCAAAAGAATTCGAAATCCAGTTGTGGTTCATTTTAATGAATGTTAGATCATCAACATTTTGGGTAGCCAGACGAGTCCTTTTTTCGGTTAATATTGAACCTGCAGCACTGAATACTCTTTCTGATAGGACACTAGCTGCCGGGCAAGCAAACTCCTGCAATGCATATTCTGCCAATTCTGGCCAGGTGTCTAACTTGGATGCCCAGTAATCAAATGGGAATGACGATTGAGGGAGAACATCGATAAGGGATGAAAAATAGTTTGTAACCATACTGGACAAATGTTGTCTCCTGTCACTTTCAATTGATGCAGCAGTACCTGTCCTGTCTGCGGGCATAGAAAAATCACTCCACAACCTGGTCAGAAAACCCCTCTGTCCAACGCCACTTCTGATGTGTGCACCCCTAACACTCCTGGTCTGCTGCCCCCTGGAGCTCGTGTGAGAACAATCACGGGCGCTGTGTGCTGGGAATGCCTGAAGCAAACGGTCAAAAAGAGTTGATTGTTTGGTTGCTAATATTAGTTCCAAGTTCTCATGTGGCATAATATTTTGCAATTTGCCTTTATAGCGAGGATCAAGGAGGCAGGCCAACCAGTAATCGTCATCGTTCATCATTTTAGTAATGCGTGTGTCCCTTTTGAGGATACGTAAGGCATAATCCGCCATGTGGGCCAAAGTTCCAGTTGTCAAATCTGCGGTTGTGATTGGTTGAGGGGCAGTTTCAGGCAAATCTACGTCACTTGTGTCCCTCAAAAAACCAGAACCCGGCCTTGCCACGCAACCAATTTCCAGTGCCCCCGGGAAAGCTTCCTCATTAAAAATATACTCATCCCCATCTGCACTAACCAGCCGTGTGCATTCCTCAAAACACTGAAGGACTTGACACATGTCTTGTATCTTCGACCACTGCACACCTGACAACTCCATTTCTGCCATCCTACTGCCTGCCCGTGTATGTGTATCCTCCCACAAAAACATAACAGCCCGCCTCTGTTCGCACAGTCTCTGAAGCATGTGCAGTGTTGAGTTCCACCTTGTTGCAACGTCTATGATTAGGCGATGCTGGGGAAGGTTCAAAGACCGCTGATAGGTCTGCATACGGCTGGAGTGTACAGGCGAACGGCGGATATGTGAGCAAAGTCCATGCACTTTGAGGAGCAGGTCGGAGAACCCAGGATAAGTTTTCAATAAGCACTGCACCACCAGGTTTAAGGTGTGAGCCAGGCAAGGAATGTGTTTCAGTTGGGAAAGGGAGATGGCAGCCATGAAATTCCTTCCGTTATCACTCACTACCTTGCCTGCCTCAAGATCTACTGTGCCCAGCCACGACTGCGTTTCTTGCTGCAAGAACTCGGACAGAACTTCCGCGGTGTGTCTGTTGTCGCCCAAACACTTCATAGCCAATACAGCCTGCTGACGCTTGCCAGTAGCTGGCCCATAATGGGACAACTGGTGTGCAACAGTGTCAGCTGCCGATGGAGTGGTTGGGCGACTGCGGTCTGTGGAAGAGCTCTCACTTCTGCAGGAGGACGAGGAGGAGGAGGAGGGGGTGCGAACGCCTACAGCCAACTGTTTCCTAGACCGTGGGCTAGGCACAACTGTCCCGAAATTGATGTCCCCTGTGGACCCTGCATCCACCACATTCACCCAGTGTACCGTGATGGACACGTAACGTCCCTGGCCATGCCTACTGGTCCATGCATCTATAGTCAGGTGCACCTTTGTACTCACAGATTGCCTGAGTGCATGGACGATGCGCTGTTTAACATGCTGGTGCAGGGCTGGGATGGCTTTTCTGGAAAAAAAGTGTCGACTGGGTAGCTCGTAGCGTGGTTCAGCGTACTCCATCAGGGCTTTGAAAGCTTCGCTTTCAACTAACCGGTAGGGCATCATCTCTAACGAGATTAGTCTAGCTATGTGGGTGTTAAAACACTGTGTACGCGGATGCGAGGATAAGTACTTCCTTTTTCTATCCAGAGTCTCATGTAGGGTGAGCTGGACTGGAGAGCTGGAGATCGTGGAACTAGCGGGTGTGACGGTGGACATGGCAGACTGAGAGACGGTTGGAGACGGTATTGTTTCCGCCGGTGCCATAGATGCAGTATTTCCTCCTACAAAACTGGTGATTTCCTGACCCTGACTGCTTTTGGCTGGCAAAGAAACCTGCAGAGATACTACCGGTGGTGCGGAAAATGGTGGCCTTACAGTGACGGAAGGGATGTTGCGTTGCTGACTAGCTTCATTGGCCGAGGGTGCTACAACCTTAAGGGACGTTTGGTAGTTAGTCCAGGCTTGCAAATGCATGGTGGTTAAATGTCTATGCATGCAACTTGTATTGAGACTTTTCAGATTCTGACCTCTGCTTAAGCTAGTTGAACATTTTTGACATATGACTTTGCGCTGATCAATTGGATGTTGTTTAAAAAAATGCCAGACTGCACTCTTCCTAGCATCGGATCCCTTTTCAGGGATTGCAGACTGAGCTTTAACCGGATGGCCACGCTGTCCTCCAACAGGTTTTGGCTTTGCCACGTGTTTTGGGCCAGATACGGGCCCGGCAGATGGAACCTGTTGCGATGTTGATGCCTGCTGCGGCCCCTCCTCCACCTCTGCTTCACAACTACTGCCGCCTGCACCCTGTTCCCCCAATGGCTGCCAATCGGGGTCAACAACTTGGTCATCTATTACCTCCCCTTCTAGCTCGTGTGCAACTTCGTCTGTGTCACCGTGTCGGTCGGTGGTATAGCGTTCGTGACGGGGCAATATAGTCTCATCAGGGTCTGATTGTGGATCAGTACCCTGAGAGGGCAATGTTGTGGTCTGAGTCAAAGGACCAGCATAGTAGTCTGGCTGTGGCTGTGCATCAGTGCACTC